>NW_019266658.1:270538-305104 GCF_002742605.1 Olea europaea var. sylvestris
GTCGTTTTTGATTTCATGATAACTTTGGGTTTGTTCGTTTTTTGGCGAATTGCTAGTCTAATTCGATTGGAATCGAGTCAATGAAAAGTGGTTCTTGATTTCATGATAACTTCGGGGTTGTTTGTTTTTGGAGAATTGCTAGTCTAATTCGATTGGAATCGAGTCAATGAAAAGTTGTTCTTGATTTCATGTCAACTTCGGGTTTGTTCGTTCTTGGCGAATTGCTAGTCTAATTCGATTAGAATCGAGCGAATGTAAAGTGGTTTTCGATTTCATGTAACTTCGGGTTTGTTCATTTTTGGGGAATTGCTAGTCCAATTCGATTGGAATCGGGTCAATGATAAGTGGTTTTTGATTTCATGTAACTTAGGGTTTGTTCGTTTTTCGCGAATTGCTACTCTAATTCGATTGGAATCGAGTCAATGAAAAGTTGTTCTTGATTTCATGTCAACTTCGGGTTTGTTCGTTCTTGGCGAATTGCTAGTCTAATTCGATTAGAATCGAGCGAATGTAAAGTGGGTTTTGATTATATGTAACTTTGGGTTTGTTCGTTTTGGGGGAATTGCTATTCCAATTCGATTGGAATCGTGTCAATGATAAGTGGTTTTTGATTTCATGATAACTTTGGGTTTGTTCATTTTTTTTCGAATTGCTAGTCTAATTCGATTGGAATCGAGTCAATGAAAAGTGGTTTTTGATTTCATCATAACTTCGGGTTCGTTTGTTTTTGAGGAATTGCTAGTCTAATTCGATTGGAATCGAGCCAATGAAAAGTGGTTTTTGATTTCATGATAACTTCGGGTTTGTTCGTTTTTGGCGAATTGCTAGTCTAATTTGATTGGAATCGAGCCAATGATAAGTGGTTTTTGATTTCATGATTACTTTGGGTTTGTTCATTTTTTGGCGAATTGCTAGTGTAATTCAATGAAAAGTGGTTCTTGATTTCATGATAACTTCAGGGTTGTTTGTTTTTGGAGAATTGCTAGTCTAATTCGATTGGAATCGAGTCAATGAAAAGTTGTTCTTGATTTCATGTCAACTTCGGGTTTGTTCGTTCTTGGCGAATTGCTAGTCTAATTCGATTAGAATCGAGCGAATGTAAAGTGGTTTTCGATTTCATGTAACTTCGGGTTTGTTCATTTTTGGGGAATTGCTAGTCCAATTCGATTGGAATCGGGTCAATGATAAGTGGTTTTTGATTTCATGTAACTTAGGGTTTGTTCGTTTTTGGAGAATTGCTACTCTAATTCGATTGGAATCGAGCCAATGAAAAGTGTTTCTCGATCTCATGAAAACTTCGGGTTTGTTCATTTTTGGCAAATTGCTAGTCCAATTCGATTGGAATCGAGCCAATGATAAGTGGTTTTTGATTGGAAGATAACTTTAGCCTTTTTTCATTTTTTGGCGAATTGCTAGTCTAAGTCGATTGGAATCAAGTCAATGAAAAGTGGTTCTTGATTTCATGATAACTTCGGGTTTGTTCGTTCTTGGCGAATTGCTAGTCTAAGTCGATTGGAATCAAGTCAATGAAAAGTGGTTCTTGATTTCATGATAACTTCGGGTTTGTTCGTTCTTGGCGAATTGCTAGTCTAAGTCGATTGGAATCAAGTCAATGAAAAGTGGTTCTTGATTTCATGATAACTTCGGGTTTGTTCGTTCTTGGCGAATTGCTAGTCTAAGTCGATTGGAATCAAGTCAATGAAAAGTGGTTCTTGATTTCATGATAACTTCGGGTTTGTTCGTTCTTGGCGAATTGCTAGTCTAAGTCGATTGGAATCAAGTCAATGAAAAGTGGTTCTTGATTTCATGATAACTTCGGGTTTGTTCGTTCTTGGCGAATTGCTAGTCTAAGTCGATTGGAATCAAGTCAATGAAAAGTGGTTCTTGATTTCATGATAACTTCGGGTTTGTTCGTTCTTGGCGAATTGCTAGTCTAAGTCGATTGGAATCAAGTCAATGAAAAGTGGTTTTTGATGATAAGTGGTTTTTGATTTCATGATAACTTTGGGTTTGTTCATTTTTTTTCGAATTGCTAGTCTAATTCAATTGGAATCGAGTCAATGAAAAGTGGTTTTTGATTTCAACATAACTTCGGTTTCGTTTGTTTTTGAGGAATTGCTAGTCTAATTCGATTGAAATCGAGCCAATGAAAAGTGGTTTTTGATTTCATGATAACTTCGGGTTTGTTCGTTTTTGGCGAATTGCTAGTCTAATTTGATTGGAATCGAGCCAATGATAAGTGGTTTTTGATTTCATGATTACTATGGGTTTGTTCATTTTTTTGCGAATTGCTAGTCTAATTCAATGAAAAGTGGTTCTTGATTTCATGATAACTTCGGGGTTGTTTGTTTTTGGAGAATTGCTAGTCTAATTCGATTGGAATCGAGTCAATGAAAAGTTGTTCTTGATTTCATGAGAACTTCGGGTTTGTTCGTTCTTGGCGAATTGCTAGTCTAATTCGATTAGAATCGAGCGAATGTAAAGTGGTTTTTGATTTCTTGTAACTTCGGGTTTGTTCATTTTTGGGGAATTGCTAGTCCAATTCGATTGGAATCGTGTCAATGATAAGTGGTTTTTGATTTCATGTAACTTAGGGTTTGTTCGTTTTTCACGAATTGCTACTCTAATTCGATTGGAATCGAGCCAATGAAAAGTGTTTCTCGATTTCATGAAAACTTCGGGTTTGTTCATTTTTGGTGAATTGCTAGTCCAATTCGATTGGAATCGAGCCAGTGATAAGTAGTTTTTAATTGCAAGATAACTTTCGCTTTGTTCATTTTTTGGCGAATTGCTAGTCTAAGTCGATTGGAATCAAGTCAATGAAAAGTGGTTCTTGATTTCATGATAACTTCGGGTTTGTTTGTTTTTGAGGAATTGCTAGTCAAATTTGATTGGAATCGAGCCAATGAAAAGTGGTTTTTGATTTCATGATAACTTCGGGTTTGTTCGTTTTTGGCGAATTGCTAGTCTAATTGGATTGGAATCAAGCCAATGGTAAGTGGTTTTTTAGTTCATGATTACTTTGGGTTTGTTCATTTTTTGCGAATTGCTAGTCTAATTCAATAAAAAGTGGTTCTTGATTTCATGATAACTTCGGGGTTATTTGTTTTTGGAGAATTACTAGTCTAATTCGATTGGAATCGAGTCAATGAAAAATTGCTCTTGATTTCATGACAACGTCGGGTTTGTTCGTTCTTGACGAATTGCTAGTCTAATTCGGTTAGAATCGAGCGAATGTAAAGTGGTTTTTGATTTCATGTAACTTCGGGTTTGTTCGTTTTTGGGGAATTGCCAGTCCAATTCGATTGGAATCGTGTCAATGATAAGTGGTTTTTGATTTCATGATAACATTGGGTTTGTTCATTTTTTTGCGAATTGCTAGTCTAATTCGATTGGAATCGAGTCAATGAAAAGTGGTTTTCAATTTCATCATAACTTCAGGTTCGTTTGTTTTTGGCGAATTGCTTGTCTTCTTTGATTGGAATCGAGCCAATGAAAAGTGGTTTTTGATTTCATGATAACTTCGGGTTTGTTTGTTTCTGTCGAATTGCTAGTCTAATTCGATTGGAATCGAGCAATGAAAAGTGGTTTTTGATTTCATGATAACTTCGGGCTTGTTCATTTTTGGCGAATTGCTAGTCTAATTCAATTGGAATCGAGCCAATGATAAGCGGTTTTTGATTTCATGATTACTTTGGGTTTGTTCATTTTTTGGCGAATTGCTAGTCTAATTCAATGAAAAGTGGTTCTTGATATCATGGTAACTTCGGGTTTGTTTGATTTTGGAGATTTTCTAGTCTAATTTGATTGGAATCGAGCCAATGAACAGTGATTTTTGATTTCATGGTAACTTCGGGTTTGTTCGTTTTCGGCGAATTGCTATTCCAATTCGATTGGAATCGACCCGATGAAAAGTGTTTCTTGATTTCTTGAAAACTTCGGGTTTGTTTGTTTTTAGCGAATTGCAAGTCTAATTCGATTGGAATCGAGTCAATGAAAAGTGGTTCTTGATTTCATGATAACTTCGGGTTTGTTTCTTTTTGGAGAATTGCTAATCTAATTCGATTGGAATCGAGTCAATGAAAAGTGGTTCTTGATTTCATGTTAACTTCGGGTTCGTTTGTTTTTGGCGAATTGCTAGTCTACTTCGATTGGAATCGAGCCAACGATAAGTGTTTTTTGATTTCACGATAACTTTGGGTTTGTTCGTTTTTTGGCGAATTGCTAGTCTAATTCGATTGGAATCGAGTCAATGAAAAGTGGTTCTTGATTTCATGACAACTTCGGGTTTGTTTGTTTTTGGAGAATTTCTAGTCTAATTCGATTGGAATCGAGCCAATAAAAAGTGGTTATTGATTTCATGATAACATCGAGTTTTTTCATTTTTGGCAAATTGCTAGTCCAATTTGATTTGAATCGAGCCGATGAAAAGTGTTTCTTGAGTTCATGAAAACTTCGGGTTTGTTTGTTTTTGGCGAATTGCTAGTCCAAGACGATAGGAATCGTGTCAATGATAAATGGTTTTTGATTTCATGATAACTTTGGTTTTGTCCATTTTTTTGGCGAATTGCTAGTCTAATTCGATTGGAATCGAGTAAATGAAAAGTGGTTCTTGATTTCACGTTAACTTCGGGTTCGTTTGCTTTTGGCGAATTGTTAGTCTAATTCGATTGGAATTAAGCCAATGAATAGTGGTTTTTGATTTCATGATAACTTCGTGTTTGTTCGTTTTTAGCAAATTGTTAGTCTAATTCGATTGGAATCGAGCGAATGCAAAGTGGTTTTCGATTTCATGATAACTTAGGGTTTGTTCGTCTTTCGTGAATTGCTACTCTAATTTGATTGGAATCGAGCCAATGAAAAGAGTTTCTTGATTTCATCAAAATTTCAAGTTTGTTCGTTTCTGGCGAATTGCTAGTCTAATTCGATTGGAATCGAGCGAATGATAAGTTGTTTTTGATTTCACGATAACTTTGGGTTTGTTCATTTTTTGGCGAATTGCTAGTCTAATTCGATTGGAATCGAGTCAATGAAAAGTGGTTCTTGATTTCATGTTAACTTCGGGTTTGTTCGTTTTTGGCAAATTGCCAGTCTAATTCGATTGGAATCGAGCGAATGCAAAGTGGTTTTTGATTTCATGTCACTTAGGGTTTGTTCGTTTTTCATGAATTGCTACTCTAATTCAATTGGAATCGAGCCATTGAAAAGTGTTTCTTGATTTCTTGAAAACTTCGGGTTTGTTCATTTTTGGCGAATCGCTAGTCCAATTAGATTGGAATCGAGCCAATGATAAGTGGTTTTTGATTTCATGATAACTTCGGGTTTGTTCATTTTTGGCGAATTGCTAGTCTAATTCGATTGGAATCGAGCGAATGATAAGTCGTTTTTGATTTCACGATAACTTTGTGTTTGTTCATTTTTTGGCGAATTGCTAGTCTAATTCGATTGGAATCGAGTCAATGAAAAGTGGTTCTTGATTTCATGTTAACTTCGGGTTTGTTCGTTTTTGGCAAATTGCTAGTCTTATTCGTTTGGAATCGAGCGAATGCAAAGTGGTTTTTGATTTCATGATAACTCAGGCCTTGTTCGTTTTTCACGTATTGCTACTCTAATTCGATTGGAATCGAGGCAATGAAATGTGTTTCTTAATTTCATGAAAACTTCAGGTTTGTTCGTTTTTAGTGAATTGCTAGTCCAATTCGGTTGGAATAGAGCCAATGATAAGTCGTATTTGATTTCATGATAACTTTGGGATTGTTCATTTTTTGGCGAATTGCTAGTTTGATTTGATTGGAATTGAGTCCATGAAAAGTGGTTCTTGATTTCATGATAAAATTGCTAGTCTAATTCGATAGGAATCGAGCCAATGAAAAGTGGTTTTTGATTTCATGATGACTTCGGGGTTTGTTCGTTTTTGGCAAATAGCTTGTCTAATTCGATTGGAATCGAGCGAATGCAAAGTGGTTTTCAATTTCATGATAACTTAGGCTTTGTTCATTTTTCGCGAATTACTACCCTAATTCGATTGGAATCGAGCCAATGAAAAGCGTTTCTTGATTTCAAGAAAATTTCGGGTTTGTTCATTTTTGGCGAATTGCTACTCTAATTCGATTGGAATCGAGCCAATGAAATGTGGTTTTCGAATTCATGATAACTTCAGGTTTTATCATTTTTGGCGAATTGCTAGTCTAATTCGATTGGAATCGAGTCAATGAAAAGTGGTTCTTGATTTCATGATAACTACGGGTTCGTTTGTTTTTGGTGAATTGCTAGTCCAATTTGATTGGAATCGAGCCAATGAAAAGTGTTTTTTGATTTCATGATAACTTCAGGTTTGTTCATTTTTGGCGAATTGCTAGTCTAATTCAATTGGAATCGAGCGGATGCAAAGTGGTTTTTGATTTCACGATAACTTAGGCTTTGTTCATTTTTGGCGAATTGCTACTCTAATTCGATTGGAATCGAGCCAACGAAAAGAGTTTCTTGACTTCATGAAAATTTCGGGTTTATTCGTTTTTAGCGAATTGCTAGTCTAATTCGATTGGAATCCAACCAATGATAAGTGGTTTTTAATTTCATGATAACTTTTGGTTTGTTCATTTTTTGGCGAATTGCTAGCCTAATTCGATTGGAATCGAGTCAATTAAAAGTGGTTCTTGATTTCATGATAACTTTGGGTTCGTTTGTTTTTTGCGAATTGCTAGTCTAATTCGATTGGAATCGAGCTAATGAAAATTGGTTTTTGATTTCATGATAACTTCGGGTTTGTTCGTTTTTGGCAAATTGCTATTCTAATTCGACTGGAATCGAGCGAATACAAAGTGATTTCTGATTTCATGATAACTTGGGGTTTGTTCCTTTTTTCGCAAATTGCTACTCTAATTCGATTGACATCGAGCCAATGAAAAGTGTTTCTTGATTTCATTAAAACTTCGGGTTTGTTCATTTTTTGGCGAATTACTAGTCCAATTCGATTGGAATCGAGTTAATGAAAAGTCATTTTTGATTTCATGATAACTTTGGGTTTGTTCATTTTTTGGCGAATTGCTAGTCTAATTCGATTGGAATTGAGTCAATGAAAACTGTTTCTTGATTTCATAATAACTTCGGATTTGTTTGTTTTTGGCGAATTGCTAGTCTAATTCGATTGGAATCGAGCGAATGAAAAGTTGTTTTTCATTTCATGATAAATTCGGGTTTGTTCGTTTTTGGCGAATTGCTATTCGAATTCGATTGGAATCGAGCGAATGCAAAGTGGTTTTTGATTTCATGATAAAATTGCTAGTCTAACTCGATAGGAATCGAGCCAATGTAAAGTGGTTTTTGATTTCATGATAACTTCGGGTTGTTCGTTTTTGGCGAATAGCTTGTCTAATTCGATTGGAATCGAGCGATTCAAAGTGGTTTTCAATTTCGTGATAACTTAGGCTTTGTTCATTTTTGGCGAATTGCTACTCTAATTCGATTGGAATCGAGCCAATGAAAAGAGTTTCTTGACTTCATTAAAATTTCGGGTTTGTTCGTTTTTTGTGAATTGCTAGTCTAATTCGATTGGAATCCAACCAATGATAAGTGGTTTTTGATTTCATGATAACTTTGGGTTTGTTCATTTTTTGGCGAATTTCCAGTCTAATTCGATTGGAATCGAGTCAATGGAAAGTGGTTCTTGATTTCATGAAAATTTCGGGTTTGTTTGTTTTTGGCGAATTGCTAGTCTAATTCGATTGGAATCGAGCCAATGATAAGTGTTTTTTTAATTTCATGATAACTTTGGGTTTGTTCATTTTTTGGCGAATTGCTAGTCTAATTCGATTGGAATCGAGTCAATGAAAAGTGGTTCTTGATTTCATGATAACTACGGGTTTGTTCGTTTTTGGCGAATTGCTAGTCTAACTCGATTGGAATCGAGCGAATGCAAAGTGGTTTTTATTTCATGTAACTTAGGTTTTGTTCATTTTTCGCGAATTGCTACTCTAATTCAATTGGAATCGAGCCAATGAAAATTGTTTCTAGATTTCATGAAAACTTCGGGTTTGTTCGTTTTTGGCGAATTGCTAGTCTAATTCGATTGGAATCAAGCGAATGAAAAGTGGTTTTTCGTTGCATGATAACTTCGAGTTTGTTCATTTTTGGCGAATTGCTAGTCGAATTCGATTGGAATCGAGCGAATGCAAAGTGGTTTTTGATTTCATGACAACTTAGGGTTTGCTCATTTTTGGCGAATTACTACTCTAATTCGATTGGAATCGAAATGGAAATTGTTTCTTGATTTCATGATAAGTTCGGGTTTGTTAATTTTTGACGAATTGCTAGTCCAATTCGATTGGAATCGAGCCACTGATAAGTGCTTTTTGATTTCATGATAACTTTGGGTTTGTTCCTTTTTTGGCGAATTGCTAGTCTAATTCGATTGGAATCGAGCCAATGAAAAGTAGTTCTTGATTTCATGATAACTTCGGGTTTGTTCGTTTTTGGCGAATTGCTAGTCTAACTCGATTGGAATCGAGCGAATGCAAAGTGGTTTTTGATTTCATGTAACTTAGGTTTTGTTCGTTTTTCGCGAATTGCTACTCTAATTCGATTGGAATCGAGCCAATGAAAATTGTTTCTAGATTTCATGAAACCTTCGGGTTTGTTCGTTTTTGGCGAATTACTAGTCTAATTCGATTGGAATCGAGTCAATAAAAAGTGGTTCTTGATTTCGTGATAAGTTTGGGCTTGTTAATCTTTGGCGAATTGCTAGTCTAATTCGATTGGAATCGAGCCAATGAAAAGTGGTTCTTGATTTCATGATAACTTCGAGTTTGTTCATTTTTAGCGAATTGCTAGTCTAACTCGATTGGAATCGAACGAATGCAAAGTGGTTTTTGATTTCATCTAACTTAGGTTTTGTTCGTTTTTCGCGAATTGCTACTCTAATTCGATTGGAATCGAGCCAATGAAAATTGTTTCTAGATTTCATGAAACCTTCGGGTTTGTTCGTTTTTGACGAATTGCTAGTCTAATTCGATTGGAATCGAGTCAATGAAAAGTGGTTCTTGATTTCATGATAAGTTTGGGCTTGTTAATCTTTGGCGAATTGCTAGTCTAATTCGATTGGAATCGAGTCAATGAAAAGTGGTTCTTGATTTCATCATAACTTTGGGTTGGTTTGTTTTTGGCGAATTGCTAATCTAATTCGATTGGAATCAAGCCAATGTAAAGTGGTTTTCGATTTCATTATAACTTTGGGTTTGTTCGTTTTTCGCGAATTGCTACTCTAATTCGATTTGAATCGAGCCAATGAAAAGTGGTTCTTGATTTCATGATAACTTCAGGTTTGTTTGTTTTTGAGGAATTGCTAGTCTAATTCGATTGGAAATGAGCCAATGAAAAGTGGTTTTCGATTTCATTATAACTTTGGGTTTGTTCGTTTTTCGCGAATTGATACTCTAATTCGATTGGAATTGAGCCAATGAAAAGTGGTTCTTGATTTCATGATAACTTCAGGGTCGTTTGTTTTTGGCGAATTGCTAGTCTAATTCGATTGGAATCGAGCCAATGAAAAGTGGTTTTTCATTTCATGATAATTTCGGGTTTGTTTGTTTTTGGCGAATTGCTAGTCTAATTCGATTGGAATCGATCCAATGAAAAGTGGTTTTTGATTTCATGATAACTTCGGGTGTGTTTGTTTTTGGCGAATTGCTAGTCTAATTTGATAGGAATCGAGCCAATGATAAGTGGTTTTTGATTTCATGATTACTTTGGGTTTGTTCATTTTTTTGCGAATTGCTAGTCTAAGTCAATGAAAAGTGGTTCTTGTTTTCATGATAACTTCGGGGTTGTTTGTTTTTGGAGAATTCCTAGTCTAATTCGATTGGAATCGAGTCAATGAAAAGTTGTTCTTGATTTCATGAGAACTTCGGGTTTGTTCGTTCTTGGCGAATTGCTAGTCTAATTCGATTAGAATCGAGCGAATGTAAAGTGGTTTTTGATTTCATGTAACTTCGGGTTTGTTAATTTTTGGGGAATTGCTAGTCCAATTCGATTGGAATTGTGTCAATGATAAGTGGTTTTTGATTTCATGTAACTTTGGGTTTGTTCATTTTTCACGAATTGCTACTCTAATTCGATTGGAATCGAGCCAATGAAAAGTGTTTCTTTATTTCATGAAAACTTCGGGTTTGTTCATTTTTGGCGAATTGCTAGTCCAATTCGATTGGAATCGAGTCAATGATAAGTGGTTTTTGATTGCAAGATAACTTTAGCTTTGTTCATTTTTTGGCGAATTGCTAGTCTAAGTCGATTGGAATCAAGTCAATGAAAAGTGGTTTTTGATTTCATGATAACTTCGGGTTTGTTCGTTTTTGGCGAATTGCTAGTCTAATTGGATTGGAATCGAGCCAATGATAAGTGGTTTTTAGTTCATGATTACTTTGTGTTTTTCATTTTTTTTCGAATTGCTAGTCTAATTCAATGAAAAGTGGTTGTTCATTTCATGATAACTTTGGGGTTGTTTGTTTCTGGAGAATTACTAGTCTAATTCGATTGGATTCGAGTCAATGAAAAGTTGTTCTTGATTTCATGACAACATCGGGTTTGTTCGTTCTTGGCGAATTGCTAGTCTAATTCGATTAGAATCGAGCGAATGTAAAGTGGTTTTTAATTTCATGTAACTTCGGGTTTGTTCATTTTTGGGGAATTGCTAGTCCAATTCGATTGGAATCGTGTCAATGATAAGTGGTTTTCGATTTCATCATAACTTCGGGTTTGTTCATTTTTTTACGAATTGCTAGTCTAATTCGATTGGAATCGAGTCAATGAAAAGTGATTTTCGATTTCATCATTGTCGAATTGCTAGTCTAATTCGATTGGAATCGAGACAATGAAAAGTGGTTTTTGATTTCATGATAACTTCGGGCTTGTTCATTTTTGGCGAATTGCTAGTCTAATTCGATTGGAATCGAGTCAACGAAAAGTGGTTCTTGATTTCATGACCTTGTTAATCTTTGGCGAATTGCTAGTCTAATTCGATTGGATTCGAGTCAATGAAAAGTGATTTTCGATTTCATCATTGTCGAATTGCTAGTCTAATTCGATTGGATTCGAGTCAATGAAAAGTGATTTTCGATTTCATCATTGTCGAATTGCTAGTCTAATTCGATTGGAATCGAGACAATGAAAAGTGGTTTTTGATTTCATGATAACTTCGGGCTTGTTCATTTTTGGCGAATTGCTAGTCTAATTCGATTGGAATCGAGACAATGATAAGCGGTTTTTGATTTCATGATTACTTTAGGTTTGTTCATTTTTTGGCAAATTGCTAGTCTAATTCAATGAAAAGTGGTTCTTGATATCATGATAACTTCGGGTTTGTTTGATTTTGGAGATTTTCTAGTCTAATTCGATTGGAATCGAGCCAATGAACAGTGGTTTTTGATTTCATGATAACTTCGGGTTTGTTCATTTTTGGCGAATTGCTATTCCAATTCGATTGGAATCGACCCGATGAAAAGTGTTTCTTGATTTCTTGAAAACTTCGGGTTTGTTTGTTTTTGGCGAATTGCTAGTCTAATTCGATTGGAATCGAGTCAATGAAAAGTGGTTCTTGATTTCATGATAACTTCAGGTTTGTTTATTTTTGGAGAATTTCTAGTCTAATTCGATTGGAATCGAGTCAACGAAAAGTGGTTCTTGATTTCATGTTAACTTCGGGTTCGTTTGTTTTTGGCCAATTGCTAGTCTACTTCGATTGGAATCGAGTCAACGATAAGTGTTTTTTGATTTCACGATAACTTTGGGTTTGTTCATTTTTTGACGAATTGCTAGTCTAATTCGATTGGAATCGAGTCAATGAAAAGTGGTTCTTGATTTCATGACAACTTCGGGTTTGTTTGTTTTTGGAGAATTTCTAGTCTAATTCGATTGGAATCGAGCCAATAAAAAATGGTTATTGATTTCATGGTAACTTCGAGTCTTTTAATTTTTGGCAAATTGCTAGTCCAATTGGATTGGAATCGAGCCAACGAAAAGAGTTTCTTGACTATGAAAATTTCGGGTTTGTTCGTTTTTGGCGAATTGCTAGTCTAATTCGATTGGAATCCAACCAATGATAAGTGGTTTTTGATTTCATGATAACTTTGGGTTTGTTCAATTTTTGGCGAATTGCTAGTCTAATTCGATTGGAATCGAGTCAATGAAAAGTTGTTCTTGATTTGACGTTAACTTCGGGTTCGTTTGCTTTTGGCGAATTGTTAGTCTAATTCGATTGGAATTGAGCCAATGAATAGTGGTTTTTGATTTCATGATAACTTCGTGTTTTTTCATTTTTGGCAATTTGTTAGTCTAATTCGATTGGAATCGAGCGAATGCAAAGTGGTTTTCGATTTCATGATAACTTAGGGTTTGTTCGTCTTTCGTGAATTGCTCCTCTAATTTGATTGGAATAGAGCCAATGAAAAGAGTTTCTTGATTTCATCAAAATTTCGGGTTTGTTCGTTTCTGGCGAATTGCTAGTCTAATTCGATTGGAATCGAGCGAATGATAAGTCGTTTTTGATTTCACGATAACTTTGGGTTTGTTCATTTTTTGGCGAATTGCTACCCTAATTCGATTGGAATCGAGTCAATAAAAAGTGGTTCTTGATTTCATGTTAACTTCGGGTTTTTTCGTTTTTGGCAAATTGCTAGTCTAATTCGATTGGAATCGAGCAAATGCAAAGTGGTTTTTGATTTCTTGTAACTTAGGGTTTGTTCTTTTTCACGAATTGCTACTCTAATTCGATTGGAATCGAGCCAATGAAAAGTGTTTCTTGATTTATTGAAAACTTCGGGATTGTTCGTTTTTGGCGAATTGCTAGTCCAATTAGATTGGAATCGAGCCAATGATAAGTGATTTTTGATTTCATGAGAACTTCGGGTTTGTTCGTTTTTGGCGAATTGCTAGTCTAATTCGATTGGAATCGAGCGAATGATAAGTCGTTTTTGATTTCACGATAACTTTGGGTTTGTTCATTTTTTGGAGAATTGCTAGTCTAATTCGATTGGAATCGAGTCAATGAAAAGTGGTTCTTGATTTCATGTTAACTTCGGGTTTGTTCGTGTTTGGCAAATTGCTGTCTAATTCGATTGGAATCGAGCGAATGCAAAGTGGTTTTTGATTTCATGTAACTTAGGGTTTGTTCGTTTTTAATGAATTGCTACTCTAATTCAATTGGAATCGAGCCAATGAAAAGTGTTTCTTGAATTCTCGAAAACTTCGGGTTTGTTCATTTTTGGCGAATTGCTAGTCCAATTAGATTGGAATCGAGCCAATGATAAGTGGTTTTTGATTTCATGATAACTTCGGGTTTGTTCGTTTTTGGCGAATTGCTAGTCTAATTCGATTGGAATCGAGCGAATGATAAGTCGTTTTTGATTTCACGATAACTTTGGGTTTGTTCATTTTTTGGAGAATTGCTAGTCTAATTCGATTGGAATCGAGTCAATGAAAAGTGGTTCGTGATTTCATGTTAACTTCGGGTTTGTTCGTTTTTTGGCAAATTGCTAGTCTAATTCGTTTGGAATCGAGCGAATGCAAAGTGGTTTTTGATTTCATGATAACTCAGGCCTTGTTCATTTTTCACGTATTGCTACTCTAATTCGATTGGAATCGAGGCAATGAAATGAGTTTCTTAATTTCATGAAAACTTCAGGTTTGTTCATTTTTAGTGAATTGCTAGTCCAATTCGATTGGAATCGAGCCAATGATAAGTCGTATTTGATTTCATGATAACTTTGGGATTGTTCATTTTTTGGCGAATTGCTAGTTTGATTCGATTGGAATTGAGTCAATGAAAAGTGGTTCTTGATTTCATGATAAAATTGCTAGTCTAATTCGATAGGAATCGAGCCAATGAAAAGTGGTTTTTGATTTCATGATAACTTCGGGTTTGTTCATTTTTGGCGAATAGCTTGTCTAATTCGATTGGAATCGAGCGAATGCAAAGTGGTTTTCGATTTCATGATAACTTAGGCTTTGTTCGTTTTTCGCGAATTGCTACCCTAATTCGATTGGAATCGAGCCAATGAAAAGTGTTTCTTGATTTCAAGAAAATTTCAGGTTTGTTCATTTTTGGCAAATTGCTATTCTAATTCAATTGGAATCGAGACAATGATAAGTGGTTTTTGATATCATGATAACTTTGGGTTTGTTCCTTTTTTGGCGAATTGCTAGTCTAATTCGATTGGAATCTAGTCAATGAAAAGTGGTTCTTGATTTCATGATAACTACGGGTTCGTTTGTTTTTGGTGAATTGCTAGTCCAATTTGATTGGAATCGAGCCAATGAAAAGTGTTTTTTGATTTCATGATAACTTCTGGTTTGTTCATTTTTGGCGAATTGCTAGTCTAATTCAACTGGAATCGAGCGAATGCAAAGTGGTTTTTGATTTCACGATAACTTAGGCTTTGTTCATTTTTGGTGAATTGCTACTCTAATTCGATTGGAATCGAGCCAACGAAAAGAGTTTCTTGCCTTCATGAAAATTTCGAGTTTGTTCATTTTTGGCGAATTGCTAGTCTAATTCGATTGGAATCCAACCAATGATAAGTGGTTTTTGATTTCATGATAACTTTGGGTTTGTTCATTTTTTGGCGAATTGCTAGTCTAATTCGATTGGAATTGAGTCAATGAAAAGTGGTTCTTGATTTCACGTTAACATCGGGTTCGTTTGCTTTTGGCGAATTGTTAGTCTAATTCGATTTGAATTGAGCCAATGAATAGTGGTTTTTGATTTCATGATAACTTCATGGTTTTTCGTTTTGGGCAATTTGTTAGTCTAATTCGATTGTAATCGAGCGAATGCAAAGTGGTTTTCGATTTCATGATAACTTAGGGTTTGTTCGTCTTTCGCGAATTGCTACTCTAATTTGATTGGAATCGAGCCAATGAAAAGAGTTTCTTGATTTCATCAAAATTTCGGGTTTGTTCGTTTCTGGCGAATTGCTTGTCTAATTCGATTGGAATCGAGTGAATGATAAGTCGTTTTTGATTTCACGATAACTTTGGGTTTGTTCATTTTTTGGCGAATTGCTAGTCTAATTCGATTGGAATCGAGTCAATGGAAAGTGGTTCTTGATTTCATGTTAACTTCGGGTTCGTTCGGTTTTGGCAAATAGCTAGTCTAATTCGATTGGAATCGAGCGAATGCAAAGTGGTTTTTGATTTCATGTAACTTAGGGTTTGTTCGTTTTTCACGAATTGCTACTCTAATTCGATTGGAATCGAGCCAATGAAAAGTGTTTCTTGATTTCTTGAAAACTTCGGGTTTGTTCGTTTTTGGAGGATTGCTAGTCCAATTAGATTCGAATCGAGCCAATGATAAGTGATTTTTGATTTCATGATAACTTCGGGTTTGTTCGTTTTTGGCGAATTGCTAGTCTAATTCGACTGGAATCGAGCGAATGCAAAGTGGTTTTTGATTTCATGATAACTCAGGCCTTGTTTGTTTTTCACGTATTGCTACTCGAATTCGATTGGAATCGAGCCAATGAAATGTGTTTCTTAATTTCATGAAAACTTCAGGTTTGTTCGTTTTTAGTGAATTGCTAGTCCAATTCGATTGGAATCGAGCCAATGATAAGTCGTATTTGATTTCATGATAACTTTGGGATTGTTCATTTTTTGGTGAATTGATAGTTTGATTCGATTGGAATTGAATCAATGAAAAGTGGTTCTTGATTTCATGATAAAATTGCTAGTCTAATTCGATAGGAATCGAGCCAATGAAAAGTGGTTTTTGACTTCATGATGACTTCGGGGTTTGTTCGTTTTTGGCAAATAGCTTGTCTAATTCGATTGGAATCGAGCGAATGCAAAGTGGTTTTTGATTTCATGATAACTTCGGGTTTGTTCATTTTTGGCGAATTGCTATTCTAATTCGATTGGAATCGAGACAATGATAAGTGGTTTTTGATATCATGATAACTTTGAGTTTGTTTCTTTTTTGGCGAATTGCTAGTCTAATTCGATTGGAATCGAGCCAACGAAAAGAGGTTTTTGATTTCATGATAATTTTGGGTTTGATCGTTTTCGGTGAATTGCTAGTCTAATTCGATTGGAATCGAGTCAATGAAAAGTGGTTCTTGATTTCATGATAACTACGGGTTCATTTGTTTTTGGTGAATTGCTTGTCCAATTTGATTGGAATCGAGCCAATGAAAAGAGTTTTTTGATTTCATGATAATTTTGGGTTTGTTCATTTTTGGCGAATTGCTAGTCTACTTCAATTGGAATCGAGCGAATGCAAAGTGGTTTTTGATTTCACGATAACTTAGGCCTTGTTCATTTTTGGCGAATTGCTACTCTAATTCGATTGGAATCGAGCCAACGAAAAGAGTTTCTTGACTTCATAAAAATTTCGGGTTCGTTCATTTTTGGCGAATTGCTAGTCTAATTCGATTGGAATCCAACCAATGACAAGTGGTTTTTGATTTCAAGATAACTTTGGGTTTGTTCATTTTTTGGCGAATTGCTAGTCTAATTCGATTGGAATCGAGTCAATAAAAAGTGGTTCTTGATTTCATGATAACTTCCGGTTCGTTTGTTTTTTGCGAATTGCTAGTCTAATTCGATTGGAATCGAGCGAAAACAAAGTGATTTCTGATTTCATGATAACTTGGGGTTTGTTCGTTTTACGCAAATTGCTACTCTAATTCGATTGACATCGAGCTAATGAAAAGTGTTTCTTGATTTCATTAAAACTTCGAGTTCGTTCATTTTTGGCGAATTACTAGTCCAATTCGATTGGAATCGAGTTAATGAAAAGGCGTTTTTGATTTCACGATAACTTTGGGTTTGTTCATTTTTTGGCGAATTGTTAGTCTAATTCGATTGGAATCGAGTCAAGGAAAAGTGTTTCTTGATTTCATAATAACTTCGGGTTTGTTTGTTTTTGGCGAATTGCTAGTCTAATTCGATTGGAATCGAGCGAATGAAAAGTGGTTTTTCATTTCATGATAAATTCGGGTTTGTTCGTTTTTGGCGAATTGCTAGTCGAATTCGATTGGAATCGAGCGAATGCAAAGTGATTTTTGATTTCATGATAAAATTGCTAATCTAACTCGATAGGAATCGAGCCAATGTAAAGTGGTTTTTGATTTCATGATAACTTCGGGTTGTTCATTTTTGGCGAATAGCTTGGCTAATTCGATTAGAATCGAGCGATGCGAAGTGGTTTTCGATTTCGTGATAACTTAAGCTTTGTTCGTTTTTGGGGAATTGCTACTCTAATTCATTGGAATCGAGCCAATGAAAAGAGTTTCTTGACTTCATTAAAATTTCGGGTTTGTTCGTTTTTTGTGAATTGCTAGTCTAATTCGATTGGAATCCAACCAATGATAAGTGGTTTTTGACTTCAAGATAACTTTGGGTTTGTTCATTTTTGGGCGAATTGCTAGTCTAATTCGATTGGAATCGAGTCAATGAAAAGTGGTTCTTGATTTCATGATAACTTCGGGTTCGTTTGTTTTTGGCGAATTGCTTGTCTAATTCTATTGGAATCGAGCTAATGAAAATTGGTTTTTGATTTCTTGATAACTTCGGGTTTGTTCATTTTTGGCAAATTGCTATTCTAATTCGATTGGAATCGAGCGAATGCAAAGTTATTTCTGATTTCATGATAACTTGGGGTTTGTTAATTTTTCGAAAATTGCTACTCTAATTCGATTGACATCGAGCCAATGAAAAGTGTTTCTTGATTTCATTAAAACTTCGGGTTTGTTCATTTTTGGCGAATTGCTAGTCCAATTCGATTGGAATCGACTCAATGATAAGTCGTTTTTGATTTCATGATAACTTTGGTGTTGTTCATTTTTTGACGAATTGCTAGTCTAATTCGATTGGAATCGAGTCAATGAAAAGTGGTTCTTGATTTCATAATAACTTCGGGTTTGTTTGTTTTTGGCCAATTGCTAGTCTAATTCGATTGGAATCAAGCGAATGAAAAGTGGTTTTTCGTTTCATGATAACTTTGTGTTTGTTTGTTTTTGGCGAATTGCTAGTCGAATTCGATTGGAATCGAGCAAATGCAAAGTGGCTTTTGATTTCATGACAACTTAGGGTTTGCTCGTTTTTGGCGAATTACTACTCTAATTCGATTGGAATCGAGCCAATGAAAAGTGTTTCTTGATTTCATGATAAGTTCTGGTTTGTTCATTTTTGACGAATTGCTAGTCCAATTCGATTGGCATCGAGCCAATGATAAGTGCTTTTTGATTTTAAGATAACTTTGGGTTTGTTCCTTTTTTGGCGAATTGCTAGTCTAATTCGATTGGAATCGAGCCAATGAAAAGTGTTTCTTGATTTCATGAAAATTTCGGGTTTGTTTGTTTTTGGCGAATTGCTAGTCTAATTCGATTGGAATCGAGCCAATGATAAGTGTTTTTTGATTTCACGATAACTTTTGGTTGTTCATTTTTTGGCGAATTGCTAGTCTAATTCGATTGGAATCGAGTCAATGAAAAGTGGTTCTTGGTTTCATGATAACTTCGGGTTCGTTTGTTTTTTGCGAATTGCTTGTCTAATTCGATTGGAATCGAGCTAATGAAAATTGGTTTTTGATTTCATGATAACTTCGGGTTTGTTCGTTTTTGGCAAATTGCTATTCTAATTCGATTGGAATCGAGCGAATACAAAGTGATTTCTGATTTCATGATAACTTGGGGTTTGTTCGTTTTTCGCAAATTGCTACTCTAATTCCATTGACATCGAGCCAATGAAAAGTGTTTCTTGATTTCATTAAAACTTCGGGTTCGTTCATTTTTGGCGAATTACTCGTCCAATTCGATTGGAATCGAGTTAATGAAAAGACGTTTTTGATTTCATGATAACTTTGGGTTTGTTCAATTTTTTGCAAATTGCTAGTCTAATTCGATTGGAATTGAGTCAATGAAAAGTGTTTCTTGATTTCATAATAACTTCGGGTTTGTTTGTTTTTGGCGAATTGCTAGTCTAATTCGATTGGAATCGAGCGAATGAAAAGTGGTTTTTCATTTCATGATAAATTCGGGTTTGTTCATTTTTGGCGAATTGCTAGTCGAATTCGATTGGAATCGAGCGAATGCAAAGTGGTTTTTGATTTCATGACAACTTAGGGTTTGCTCGTTTTTGTCGAATTACTACTCTAATTCGATTGGAATCGAGCCAATGGAAAGTGTTTCTTGATTTCATGATAAGTTCGGGTTTGTTCATTTTTGACGAATTGCTAGTCCAATTCGATTGGAATCGAGCCAATGATAAGTGCTTTTTGATTTTAAGATAACTTTGGGTTTGTTCCTTTTTTGGCGAATTACTAGTCTAATTCGATTGGAATTGAGCCAACGAAAAGTGTTTCTTGATTTCATGAAAATTTCGGGTTTGTTTGTTTTTGGCGAATTGCTAGTCTAATTCGATTGAAATCGAGCCAATGATAAGTGTTTTTTTGATTTCACGATAACTTTGGGTTTGTTCATTTTTTAGCGAATTGCTAGTCTAATTCGATTGGAATCGAGTCAATGAAAAGTGGTTCTTGATTTCATGATAACTTCGGGTTTGTTCGTTTTTGGCGAATTGCTAGTCTAACTCGATTGGAATCGAGCGAATGCAAAGTGGTTTTTGATTTCATGTAACTTAGGTTTTGTTCGTTTTTCACGAATTGCTACTCTAATTCGATTGGAATCGAGCCAATGAAAATTGCTTCTCGATTTCATGAAAACTTCGGGTTTGTTCGTTTTTGGCGAATTGCTAGTTAATTCGATTGGAATCGAGTCAATGAAAAGTGGTTCTTGATTTCATGATAAGTTTGGGTTTGTTCATCTTTGGCGAATTGCTAGTCTAATTCGATTGGAATCGAGTCAATGAAAAGTGGTTCTTGATTTCATCATAACTTTGGGTTGGTTTGTTTTTGGCGAATTGCTAATCTAATTCGATTGGAATCGAGCCAATGCAAAGTGGTTTTCGATTTCATTATAACTTTGGGTTTGTTCGTTTTTCGCGAATTGCTACTCTAATTCGATTGGAATCGAGCCAATGAAAAGTGCTTCTTGATTTCATGATAACTTCGGGTTTGTTTGTTTTTGAGGAATTGCTAGTCTAATTCGATTGGAATCGAGCCAATGAAAAGTGGTTTTTGATTTCATGATAGCTTCGGGTTTGTTCATATTTGGTAAATTGCTAGTCTAATTCGATTGGAATCGAGGGAATGCAAAGTGGTTTTCGATTTCGTGATAACTTAGGCTTTGTTTGTTTTTGGCGAATCGTTACTCTAATTCGATTGGAATGGAGCCAATGAAAAGAGTTTCTTGACTTCATTAAAATTTCTGGTTTGTTTGTTTTTTGTGAATTGCTAGTCTAATTTGATTGGATTCCAACCAATGATAAGTGGTTTTTGATTTCATGATAACTTTGGATTTGTTCCTTTTTTGGCGAATTGCTAGTCTAATTCGATTGGAATCGACTCAATGAAAAGTGGTTCTTGATTTCATGATAACTTTGGGTTCGTTTGTTTTTGGCGAATTGCTAGTCTAATTCTATTGGAATCGAGCTAACGAAAATTGGTTTTTGATTTCATGATAACTTCGGGTTTGTTCATTTTTGGCAAATTGCTATTCTAATTAGATTGGAATCGAGCGAATGCAAAGTGATTTCTGATTTCATGATAAGTTGGGGTTTGTTCGTTTTTCGCAAATTGCTACTCTAATTCGATTAACATCGAGCCAATGAAAAGTGTTACTTGATTTCATTAAAACTTCGGGTTTGTTCATTTTTGGCGAATTGCTAGTCCAATTCGATTGGAATCGAGTCAATGATAAGTCATTTTTGATTTCATGATAACTTTGGTTTTGCTCATTTTTTGGCGAATTGCTAGTCTAATTCGATTGGAATCGAGTCAATGAAAAGTGGTTCTTGATTTCATAATAACTTCGGGTTTGTTTGTTTTTGGCGAATTGCTAGTCTAATTCGATTGGAATAAAGCGAATGAAAAGTTGTTTTTCCTTTCAGGATAACTTCTGGTTTGTTCGTTTTGGTGAATTGCTAGTCGAATTCGATTGGAATCGAGCGAATGCAAAGTGGTTTTTGATTTCATGACAACTTAGGGTTTGCTCATTTTTGGCGAATTACTACTCTAATTCGATTGGAATCGAGCCAATGGAAAGTGTTTCTTGATTTCATGATAAGTTCGGGTTTGTTCGTTTTTGACGAATTGCTAGTCCGATTCGATTGGAATCGAGCCAATGATAAGTGCTTTTTGATTTCATGATAACTTTGGGTTTGTTCCTTTTTTGGCGAATTGCTAATCTAACTCGATTGGAATCAAGCTAATGAAAAGTGTTTCTTGATTTCATGAAAATTTCGTGTTTGTTTGTTTTTGGCGAATTGCTAGTCTAATTCGATTAGAATCGAGCCAATGTTAAGTATTTTTTGATTTCACGATAACTTTATATTTGTTCATTTTTTGGCGAATTGCTAGTCTAATTCGATTGGAATCGAGCCAACGAAAAGTGGCTCTTGATTTCATGATAACTTTGGGTTTGTTCGTTTTTGTCGAATTGCTAGTCTAACTCGATTGGAATCGAGCGAATGCAAAGTCGTTTTTGATTTCATGTAACTTAGGTTTTCATTTTTCGTGAATTGCTACTCTAATTCGATTGGAATCGAGCCAATGAAAATTGTTTCTAGATTTCATGAAAACTTCGGGTTTGTTCGTTTTTGACGAATTGCTAGTCCAATTCGATTGGAATAGAGCCAAATTCGATTGGAATCGAGCGAATGCAAAGTCGTTTTTGATTTCATGATAACTTCGGGTTTGTTCGTTTTAGGCGAATTGCTAGTCTAATTCGATTGGAATCGAGTCAATGAACAGTGGTTCTTGATTTCATCATAACTTTGGGTCGGTTTGTTTTTGGCGAATTGCTAATCTAATTCGATTGGAATCGAGCCAATGCAAAGTGGTTTTCGATTTCATTATAACTTTGAGTTTGTTCATTTTTCGCGAATTGCTACTCTAATTCGAACGGAATCGAGCCAATGAAAAGTTCTTCTTGATTTCATGATAACTTCGGGTTTGTTTGTTTTTGAGGAATCGCTAGTCTAATTCGATTGGAATCGAGCCAATGAAAAGTGGTTTTTGATTTCATGATAACTTCGGGTTTGTTCATTTTTGGCAAATTGCTAGTCTAATTCGATTGGAATCGAGCGAATGCAAAGTGGTTCTTGATTTCGTGATAACTTCGGGTTTGTTTGTTTTTGGCGAATTGCTACTCTAATTCGATTGGAATCGAGCCAATGAAAAGAGTTTCTTGACTTCATTAAAATTTCGGGTTTGTTCGCTTTTTGTGAATGGCTAGTCTAATTCAATTGGAATCCAACCAATGATAAGTGGTTTTTTGTTTCATGATAACTTTGGGTTTGTTCATTTTTTGGCGAATTGTTAGTCTAATTCGATTGGAATCGAGTCAATGGAAAGTGGTTCTTGATTTCATGATAACTTTGGGTTCGTTTGTTTTTTGCGAATTGCTAGTCTAATTCTATTGGAATCGAGCTAATGAAATTTTTTTTTTGATTTCACATGATAACTTCGGGTTTGTTCGTTTTTGGCAAATTGCTATTCTAATTCGATTGGAATCGAGCGAATGCAAAGTGATTTCTGATTTCATGATAACTTGGGGTTTGTTCATTTTTCGCAAGTTGCTACTCTAATTCGAATGACATCGAGCCAATGAAAAGTGTTTCTTGATTTCATTAAAACTTCGGGTTTGTTCATTTTTTCCTAATTGCTAGTCCAATTCGATTGGAATCGAGTTAATGATAAGTCGTTTTTGATTTCATGATAACTTTTGTTTCGTTCATTTTTTGGAGAATTGCTTGTCTAATTCGATTGGAATGGAGTCAATGAAAAGTGGTTCTTGATTTCATAATAACTTCGGGTTTGTTTGTTTTTGGCGAATTGCTAGTCTAATTCGATTGGAATCAAGCGAATGAAAAGTGGTTTTTCATTTCATGATAACTTCGGGTTTGTTCGTTTTTGGCGAATTGCTAGTCGAATTCAATTGGAATCGAGCGAATGCAAAGTGGTTTTTGATTTCATGACAACTTAGGGTTTGCTCGTTTTTGGCGAATTAGTACTCTAATTCGATTGGAATCGAGCCAATGGAAAGTGTTTCTTGATTTCATGATAAGTTCGGGTTTGTTCGTTTTTGACGAATTGCTAGTCCAATTCGATTGGAATCGAGCCAATGATAGGTGCTTTTTGATTTCATGATAACTTTGCGTTTGTTCCTTTTTTGGCGAATTGCTAGTCTAATTCGATTGGAATCGAGCCAATGAAAAGTGTTTCTTGATTTCATGAAAATTTCGGGTTTGTTTGTTTTTGGCGAATTGCTAGTCTAATTCGATTGGAATCGAGCCAATGATAAGTGTTTTTTGATTTCACGATAACTTTGGATTTGTTCATTTTTTGACGAATTGCTAGTCTAATTCGATTGGAATCGAGCCAATGAAAAGTGGTTCTTGATTTCACGATAACTTCGGGTTTGTTCGTTTTTGGCGAATTGCTAGTCCAACTTGATTGGGATCGAGCGAATGCAAAGTGGTTTTTGATTTCATGTAACTTAGGTTTTGTTCATTTTTTGCGAATTGCTACTCTAATTCGATTGGAATCGAGCCAATGAAAATTGTTGCTAGATTTCATGAAAACTTCGGGTTTGTTCGTTTTTGGCGAATTGCTAGTCTAATTCGATTGGAATCGAGTCAATGAAAAGTGGTTCTTGATTTCATCATAACTTTGGGTTGGTTTGTTTTTGGCGAATTGCTAATCTAATTCGATTGGAATCGAGCCAATGCAAAGTGGTTTTCGATTTCATTATAACTTTGGGTTTGTTCGTTTTTCGCGAATTGCTACGCTAATTCGATTGAAATCGAGTCAATGAAAAGTGGTTCTTGATTTCATGATAACTTCGAGTTTGTTTGTTTTTGAGGAATTGCTAGTCTAATTCGATTAGAATCGAGCCAATGAAAAGTGGTTTTTAATTTCATGATAACTTCGGGTTTGTTCGTTTTTGGCGAATTGCTAGTCTAATTCATTTGGAATCGAGCGAATGCAAAGTGGTTTTTGATTTCATGATAACTTTGGGTTTGTTCGTTTTTCGCGAATTGCTACTCTAATTCGATTGGAATCGAGCCAATGAAAAGAGTTTCTTGATTTCATGAAAATTTCGAGTTTGTTCCTTTCTGGCGAATTGCTAGTCTAATTCGATTGGAATCGAGCCAATGATAAGTGGTTTTTGATTTCACGATAACTTTGGGTTTGTTCATTTTTTGGCGAATTGCTAGTCTAATTCGATTGGAATCGAGTCAAAGAAAAGTGTTTCTTGAGTTCATGATAATTCGGGTTTGTTCCTTTTTGGTGAATTGCTAGTTTAATTCGATTGGAATCGAGCCGATGCACAGTGGTTTTTGATTTCATGATGACTTAGGCTTTGTTCGTTTTTCACGAATTGCTACTCTAATTCGATTGGAATCGAGCGAATGAAATGAGTTTCTTGACTTCATGAAAATTTTGGGTTTGTTCATTTTTAACGAATTGCTAGTCTAATTCGATTGTAATCCAGCCAATGATAAGTAGTTTTTGATTTCATGATAACTTTGGGTTTGTTCGTCGTTAGCCAATTACTAGTCTAATTCGACTGGAATCGAGTCAATGAAAAGTTGTTCTTGATTTCATGATAACTTCGGGTTGGTTTGTTTTTGGCGAATTGCTAATCTAATTCGATTGGAATCGAGCCAATGAAAAGTGGTTTTTGATTTCATGGTAACTTCGGGTTTGTTCGTCTTTGGCAAATTGCTTGTCTAATTCGATTGGAATCAAGCGAATGCAAAGTGGTTTTCGATTTCATGATAACTTAGGGTTTGTTCGTTTTTCGCGAATTGCTACCCTCATTCGATTGGAATCGAGCCAATGAAAAGCGTTTCTTGATTTCAAGAAAATTTCGGGTTTGTTCGTTTTTGGCGAATTGCTAGTCTAATTCGATTGGAATCGAGCCAATGATAAGTGGTTTCTGATTTCATGATAACTTTGGGTTTGTTCATTTTTTGGCGAATTGCTAGTCTAATTCGATTGGAATCGAGCCAATGATAAGTGGTTTCTGATTTCATGATAACTTTGGGTTTGTTCATTTTTTGGCGAATTGCTAGTCTAATTCGATTGGAATCGAGTCAATGAAAAGTGGTTCTTGATTTTATGGTAACTTCGGGTTTGTTTGTTTTTGGCGAATTGCTAGTCTAATTCGATTTGAATTGAGCCGATGAAAAGTGGTTTTTGTTTTCATGATAATTTCGGGCTTGTTCGCTTTAGGCAAATTGCTAGTCTAATTCGATTGGAATCGAGCGAATGCAAAGTGGTTTTTGATTTCATGAAAATTTCGGGTTTGTTCGTTTTTCGCGAATCGCTACTCTAATTCGATTGGAATCGAGCCAATTAAAAGTGTTTCTTGATTTCATTAAAACTTCGTGTTTGTTCGTTTTTGGTGAATTACTAGTCCAATTCGATTGGAATCGCGTCAATGGTAAGTGGTTTTTGATTTCATGATAACTTCGGGTTTGTACATTTTTTGGCGAATTGCTAATCTCATTCGATCGGAATCGAGTCAATGAAAAGTAGTTCTTGATTTCATAATAACTTCAGGTTTGTTTGTTTTTGGGAAATTGCTAGTCTAATTCGATTGGAATCCAGCCAATGAAAAGTGGTTTTTGATTTCATGATAACTTCGGGTTTGTTCTTTTTGACAAATTGCTAATCTAATTCGATTTGAATCTAGCGAATGCAAAGTGGTTTTTGATTTCATGATAACTCAGGCTTTGTTCGTTTTTCGCGTATTGCTACTCTAATTCGTTTGGAATCGAGCCAATGAAATGTGTTTCTTGATTTCATGAAAACTTCGAGTTTGTTCGTATTTAGTGAATTGCTAGCCAATTCGATTGGAATAGAGCCAATGATAAGTGGTATTTGATTTCATGATAACTTTGGGTTTGTTCATTTTTTGGCGAATTGCTAGTCTAATTTGATTGGAATTGAGTCAATGAAAAGTGGTTCTTGATTTCATGATAAAATTGCTAGTCTAATTCGATAGGAATCGACCCAATGAAAAGTGGTTTTTGATTTCATGATAACTTCGGCTTTGTTCGTTTTCGGCGAATAGCTTGTCTAATTCGATTGGAATCGAGCGAATGCAAAGTGGTTTTCGACTTCATGATAATTTAGGCTTTGTTCGGTTTTCGCGAATTGCTACCCTAATTCGATTGGAATCGAGCCAATGAAAAGCGTTTCTTGATTTCAAGAAAATTTTGGGTTTGTTCGTTTTTGGGGAATTGCTATTCTAATTCGATTGGAATCGAAACAATGATAAGTGGTTTTTGATATCATGATAACTTTGAGTTTGTTCATTTTTTGGCGAATTGTTGTCCAATTCGATTGGAATCGAGTCATTGAAAAGTGGTTCTTGATTTCATGATAACTTCGGGTTCGTTCGTTTTTTGGGAATTCCTAGTCTAATTCGATTGGAATCGAGCTAATGAAAATTGTTTCTAGATTTCATGAAAACTTCGGGTTTGTTCGTTTTTGGTGAATTGCTAGTCTAATTCGATCAGAATCGAGTCAATGAAAAGTAGTTCTTGATTTCATGATAACTTTGGGTTTGTTCATCTTTGGCGAATCGCTAGTCTAATTCAATTGGAATCGAGTCAATGAACAGTGGTTCTTGATTTCATCATAACTTTGGGTCGGTTTGTTTTTGGCGAATTGCTAATCTAATTCGATTGGAATCGAGCCAATGCAAAGTGGTTTTTGATTTCATTATAACTTTGGGTTTGTTCGTTTTTCGCGAATTGCTACTCTAATTCGATTGGAATCGAGCCAATGAAAAGTGGTTCTTGATTTCATGATAACTTCGGGTTTGTTTGTTTTTGAGGAATTGCTAGTCTAATTCGATTGGAATCGGGCCAATGAAAAGTGGTTTTTGATTTCATGATAACTTCGGGTTTGTTCATTTTTGGCAAATTGCTAGTCTAATTCGATTGGAATCGAACGAATGCAAAGTCGTTTTCGATTTCATTATAACTTTGGGTTTGTTCGTTTTTCGCGAATTGCTACTCTAATTCGATTGGAATTGAGCCAATGAAAAGTGATTCTTGATTTCATGAAAACTTCAGGGTCGTTTGTTTTTGGCGAATTGCTAGTCTAATTCGATTGGAATCGAGCAATGAAAAGTGGTTTTTGATTTCATGATAATTTCGGGTTTGTTCGTTTTTGGCTAATTGCTAGTCCAATTCGATTGGAATCGAGCCAATGGTAAGTGGTTTTTGATTTCATGATAACTTTGGATTTGTTCATTTTTGGGCGAATTGCTAGTCTAATTCGATTGGAATCGAGTCAATGAAAAGTGGTTCTTAAGTTCATGATAAATTCGGGGTCGTTTATTTTTGGCGAATTGCTAGTCTAATTCGATTGGAATCGAGCCAATGAAAAGTGGTTTTTGATTTCATGTGCTAGTCTAATTCGATTGGAATCGAGCCAATGAAAAGTGGTTTTTGATTTCATGATAACTTCGGGTTTGTTCATTTTTGGCGAATTGCTAGTCTATTTTGTTTAGAATCGAGCGAATGCAAAGTGGTTTTTGATTTCATGATAACTTCGGGTTTGTTCGTTTTTCACGAATTGCTACTCTAATTCGATTGGAATAGAGCCAATGAAAAGAGTTTCTTGATTTCATGAAAATTTCGGGTTTGTTCATTTCTGGCGAATTGCTAGTCTAATTCGATTGGAATCGAGCGAATGATAAGTGGTCTTTGATTTCACGATAACTTTGGGTTTGTTCATTTTTTGGCGAAT
Source organism: Olea europaea var. sylvestris (assembly GCF_002742605.1). Taxonomy (NCBI): domain Eukaryota; kingdom Viridiplantae; phylum Streptophyta; class Magnoliopsida; order Lamiales; family Oleaceae; genus Olea; species Olea europaea. Next base: position 298,419 of record NW_019266658.1, read on the forward strand.
TGCTAGTCTAATTCGATTGGAATCGAGTCAATGAAAAGTGGTTCTTGATTTCATGATAACTTCGGGTTTGTTCGTTTTTGGCGAATTGCTAGTCTAACTCGATTGGAATCGAGCGAATGCAAAGTGGTTTTTGATTTCATGTAACTTAGGTTTTGTTCATTTTTCGCGAATTGCTACTCTAATTCAATTGGAATCGAGCCAATGAAATTTGTTTCTAGATTTCATGAAAACTTCGGGTTTCTTCATTTTTGGCGAATTGCTAGTCTAATTCGATTGGAATCAAGCGAATGAAAAGTGGTTTTTCATTGCATGATAACTTCGGGTTTGTTCGTTTTTGGCGAATTGCTAGTCGAATTCGATTGGAATCGAGCGAATGCAAAGTGATTTTTGATTTCATGACAACTTTGGGTTTGCTCATTTTTGGCGAATTACTACTCTAATTCGATTGGAATCGAAATGGAAAGTGTTTCTTGATTTCATGATAAGTTCGGGTTTGTTCGTTTTTGACGAATAGCTAGTCCAATTCGATTGGAATCGAGCCACTGATAAGTGCTTTTTGATTTCATGATAACTTTGGGTTTGTTCCTTTTTTGGCGAATTGCTAGTCTAATTCGATTGGAATCGAGCCAATGAAAAGTGGTTCTTGATTTCATGATAACTTTGGGTTTGCTCATTTTTTGCGAATTGCTAGTCTAACTCGATTGGAATCGAACGAATGCAAAGTGGTTTTTGATTTCATGATAACTTCGGGTTTGTTCGTTTTTGGCGAATTGCTAGTCTAATTCGATTGGAATCGAGCCAATGAAAATTGTTTCTAGATTTCATGAAACCTTCGGGTTTGTTCGTTTTTGGCGAATTGCTAGTCTAATTCGATTGGAATCGAGTCAATAAAAAGTGGTTCTTGATTTCATGATAAGTTTGGGCTTGTTAATCTTTGGCGAATTGCTAGTCTAATTCGATTGGAATTGAGCCAATGAAAAGTGGTTCTTGATTTCATGATAATTTCGAGTTTGTTCATTTTTAGCGAATTGCTAGTCTAACTCGATTGGAATCGAACGAATGCAAAGTGGTTTTTGATTTCATGTAACATAGGTTTTGTTCGTTTTTCGCGAATTGCTACTCTAATTCGATTGGAATCGAGCCAATGAAAATTGTTTCTAGATTTCATGAAACCTTCGGGTTTGTTCATTTTTGGCGAATTGCTAGTCTAATTCGATTGGAATCGAGTCAATGAAAAGTGGTTCTTGATTTCATCATAACTTTGGGTTGGTTTGTTTTTGGCGAATTGCTAATCTAATTCGATTGAAATCGAGCCAATGCAAAGTGGTTTTCGATTTCATTATAACTTTAGGTTTCTTCGTTTTTCGCGAATTGCTACTCTAATTCGATTGGAATCGAGCCAATGAAAAGTGGTTCTTGATTTCATGATAACTTCGGGTTTGTTTGTTTTTGAGGAATTGCTAGTCTAATTCGATTGGAATCGACCCAATGAAAAGTGGTTTTTGATTTCATGATAACTTCGGGTTTGTTCATTTTTGGCAAGTTGCTAGTCTAATTCGATTGGAATCGAGCGAATGCAAATTGGTTTCGATTTCATTATAACTTTGGGTTTGTTCGTTTTTCGCGAATTGCTACTCTAATTCGATTGGAATTGAGCCAATGAAAAGTGATTCTTGATTTCATGATAACTTCAGGGTCGTTTGTTTTTGGCGAATTGCTAGTCTAATTCGATTGGAATCGAGCCAATGAAAAGTGGTTTTGCATTTCATGATAATTTCGGGTTTGTTTGTTTTTGGCGAATTGCTAGTCTAATTCGATTGGAATCGATCCAATGAAAAGTGGTTTTTGATTTCATGATAACTTCGGGTTTTTTTGTTTTTGGCGAATTGCTAGTCTAATTCGATTGGAATCGATCCAATGAAAAGTGGTTTTTGATTTCATGATTACTTTGGGTTTGTTCATTTTTTTGCGAATTGCTAGTCTAATTCAATGAAAAGTGGTTCTTGATTTCATGATAACTTCGGGGTTGTTTGTTTTTAGAGAATTGCTAGTCTAATTCGATTGGAATCGAGTCAATGAAAAGTTGTTCTTGATTTCATGAGAACTTCGGGTTTGTTCTTTCTTGGCGAATTGCTAGTCTAATTCGATTAGAATCGAGCGAATGTAAAGTGGTTTTTGATTTCATGTAACTTCGGGTTTGTTAATTTTTGGGGAATTGCTAGTCCAATTCGATTGGAATTGTGTCAATGATAAGTGGTTTTTGATTTCATGTAACTTTGGGTTTGTTCATTTTTCACGAATTGCTACTCTAATTCGATTGGAATCGAGCCAATGAAAAGTGTTTCTTTATTTCATGAAAACTTCGGGTTTGTTCATTTTTGGCGAATTGCTAGTCCAATTCGATTGGAATCGAGTCAATGATAAGTGGTTTTTGATTGCAAGATAACTTTAGCTTTGTTCATTTTTTGGCGAATTGCTAGTCTAAGTCGATTGGAATCAAGTCAATGAAAAGTGGTTTTTGATTTCATGATAACTTTGGGTTGGTTCATTTTTGGCGAATTGCTAGTCTAATTGGATTGGAATCGAGCCAATGATAAGTGGTTTTTAGTTCATGATTACTTTGGGTTTTTCATTTTTTTGCGAATTGCTAGTCTAATTCAATGAAAAGTGGTTGTTCATTTCATGATAACTTTGGGGTTTTTTGTTTTTGGAGAATTACTAGTCTAATTCGATTGGATTCGAGTCAATGAAAAGTTGTTCTTGATTTCATGACAACATCGGGTTTGTTCGTTCTGGGCGAATTGCTAGTCTAATTCGATTAGAATCGAGCGAATGTAAAGTGGTTTTTGATTTCATGTAACTTCGGGTTTGTTCGTTTTTGGGGAATTGCTAGTCCAATTCGATCGGAATCGTGTCAATGATAAGTGGTTTTTGATTTAATCATAACTTTGGGTTTGTTCTTTTTTTGTGAATTGCTAGTCTAATTCGATTGGAATCGAGTCAATGAAAAGTGGTCTTCGATTTAATCATTGTCGAATTGCTAGTCTAGTTCGATTGGAATCGAGCCAATGAAAAGTGGTTTTTGATTTCATGATGACTTCGGGCTTGTTCATTTTTGGCGAATTGCTAGTCTAATTCGATTGGAATCGAGCCAATGATAAGCGGTTTTTGATTTCATGATTACTTTGGGTTTGTTCATTTTTTGGCGAATTGCTAGTGTAATTCAATGAAAAGTGGTTCTTGATATCATGATAACTTCGGGTTTGTTTGATTTTGGAGATTTTCTAGTCTAATTCAAATGGAATCGAGCCAATGAACAGTAGTTTTTGATTTCATGATAACTTTGGGTTTGTTCGTTTTTGGCGAATTGCCATTCCAATTCGATTGGAATCGACCCGATGGAAAGTGTTTCTTGATTTCTTGAAAACTTCTGGTTTGTTTGTTTTTGGCGAATTGCTAGTCTAATTCGATTGGAGTCGAGTCAATGAAAAGTGGTTCTTGATTTCATGAAAACTTCGGGTTTGTTTATTTTTGGAGAATTGCTAGTCTAATTCGATTGGAATCGAGTCAACGAAAAGTGGTTCTTGATTTCATGTTAACTTCGGGTTCGTTTGTTTTTGGCTAATTGCTAGTCTACTTCGATTGGAATCGAGTCAACGATAAGTGTTTTTGGATTTCACGATAACTTTGGGTTTGTTCATTTTTTGGCGAATTGCTAGTCTAATTCGATTGGAATCGAGTCAATGAAATGTGGTTCTTGATTTCATGACAACTTCGGGTTTGTTTATTTTTGGAGAATTTCTAGTCTAATTCGATTGGAATCGAGCCAATAAAAAATGGTTATTGATTTCATGATAACTTCGAGTTTTTTCATTTTTGGTAAATTGCTAGTCCAATTGGATTGGAATCGAGCCAACGAAAAGAGCTTCTTGACTTCATGAAAATTTCGGGTTTGTTCGTTTTTGGTGAATTGCTAGTCTAATTCGATTGGAATCCAACCAATGATAAGTGGTTTTTGATTTCATGATAACTTTGGGTTTGTTCATTTTTTGGCGAATTGCTAGTCTAATTCGATTGGAATCGAGTCAATGAAAAGTTGTTCTTGATTTGACGTTAACTTCGGATTCGTTTGCTTTTGGCGAATTGTTAGTCTAATTCGATTGGAATTGAGCCAATGAATAGTGGTTTTTGATTTCATGATAACTTCGTGTTTTTTCGTTTTTGGCAATTTGTTAGTCTAATTCGATTGGAATCGAGCGAATGCAAAGTGGTTTTCGATTTCATGATAACTTAGGGTTTGTTCGTCTTTCGTGAATTGCTACTCTAATTTGATTGGAATCGAGCCAATGAAAATAGTTTCTTGATTTCATCAAAATTTCGGGTTTATTCGTTTATGGCGAATTGCTAGTCTAATTCGATGGGAATCGAGCGAATGATAAGTCGTTTTTGATTTCACGATAACTTTGGGTTTGTTCATTTTTTGGCGAATTTCTAGTCTAATTCGATTGGAATCGAGTCAATGAAAAGTGGTTCTTGATTTCATGTTAACTTCGGGTTTGTTCGTTTTTGGCAAATTGCTAGTCTAATTCGATTGGAATCGAGTCAATGAAAAGTGGTTCTTGATTTCATGTTAACTTCGGGTTTGTTCGTTTTTGGCAAATTGCTAGTCTAATTCGATTGGAATCGAGTGAATGCAAAGTGGTTTTTGATTTCTTGTAACTTAGGGTTTGTTCGTTTTTCACGAATTGCTACTCTAATTCGATTGGAATCGAGCCTATGAAAAGTGTTTCTTGATTTCTTGAAAACTTCGGGTTTGTTCGTTTTTGGCGAATTGCTAGTCCAATTAGATTGGAATCGAGCCAATGATAAGTGGTTTTTGATTTCATGATAACTTCGGGTTTGTTCGTTTTTGGCGAATTGCTAGTCTAATTCGATTGGAATCGAGCGAATGATAAGTCGTTTTTGATTTCACGATAACTTTGGGTTTGTTCATTTTTTGGAGAATTGTTAGTCTAATTCGATTGGAATCGAGTCAACGAAAAGTGGTTCTTGATTTCAAGTTAACTTCGGGTTTGTTCGTTTTTGGCAAATTGCAACTTCGGGTTTGTTCGTTTTTGGCAAATTGCTAGTCTAATTCATTTGGAATCGAGCGAATGAAAAGTGGTTTTTGATTTCATGATAACTCAGGCCTTGTTCATTTTTCACGTATTGCTACTCTAATTCGATTGGAATCGAGGCAATGAAATGAGTTTCTTAATTTCATGAAAACTTCAGGTTTCTTCGTTTTTAGTAAATTGCTAGTCCAATTCGATTGGAATCGAGCCATTGATAAGTCGTATTTGATTTCATGATAACTTTAGGATTGTTCATTTTTTGGCGAATTGCTAGTTTGATTCGATTGGAATTGAGTCAATGAAAAGTGGTTCTTGATTTCATGATAAAATTGCTAGTCTAATTCAATAGGAATCGAGCCAATGAAAAGTGGTTTTTGATTTCATGATAACTTCGGGTTTGTTCGTTTTTGGCGAATAGCTTGTCTAATTCGATTGGAATCGAGCGAATGCAAAGTGGTTTTCGATTTCATGATAACTTAGGCTTTGTTCGTTTTTCGCGAATTGCTACCCTAATTCGATTGGAATAGAGCCAATGAAAAGCGTTTCTTGATTTCAAGAAAATTTCAGGTTTGTTCATTTTTGGCAAATTGATATTATAATTCGATTGGAATCGAGACAATGATAAGTGGTTTTTGATATCATGATAACTTTGGGTTTGTTCCTTTTTTGGCAAATTGCTAGTCTAATTCGATTGGAATCGAGTCAATGAAAAGTGGTTCTTGATTTCATGATAACTACGGTTCGTTTGTTTTTGGTGAATTGCTAGGCCAATTTGATTGGAATCGAGCCAATGAAAATTGTTTTTTGATTTCATGATAACTTCGGGTTTGTTCAATTTTGGCGAATTGCTAGTCTAATTCAACTGGAATCGAGCGAATGCAAAGTGGTTTTTGATTTCACGATAACTTAGGCTTTGTTCATTTTTGGTGAATTGCAACTCTAATTCGATTGGAATCGAGCCAACGAAAAGAGTTTCTTGACTTCATGAAAATTTCGAGTTTGTTCGTTTTTGGCGAATTGCTAGTCTAATTCGATTGGAATCCAACCAATGATAAGTGGCTTTTGATTTCATGATAACTTTGGGTTTGTTCATTTTTTGGCGAATTGCTAGTCTAATTCGATTGGAATTGAGTCAATGAAAAGTGGTTCTTGATTTCACGTGAACATCGGGTTCGTTTGCTTTTGGCGAATTGCTAGTCTAATTCGATTGGAATTGAGCCAATGACTAGTAGTTTTTGATTTCATGATAACTTCATGTTTTTTCGTTTTTGGCAATTTGTTAGTCTAATTCGATTGTAATCGAGCGAATGCAAAGTGATTTTCGATTTCATGATAACTTAGGGTTTGTTCGTCTTTCGCGTATTGCTACTCTAATTTGATTGGAATCGAGCCAATGAAAAGAGTTTCTTGATTTCATCAAAATTTCGGGTTTGTTCGTTTATGGCGAATTGCTTGTCTAATTCGATTGGAATCGAGTGAATGATAAGTCGTTTTTGATTTCACGATAACTTTGGGTTTGTTCATTTTTTGGCGAATTGCTAGTCTAATTCGATTGGAATCGAGTCAATGAAA
>NW_019266658.1:313263-313859 GCF_002742605.1 Olea europaea var. sylvestris
TTTTTCATTTCATGATAAATTCGGGTTTGTTCGTTTTTGGCGAATTGCTAGTCGAATTCGATTGGAATCGAGCGAATGCAAAGCGGTTTTTGATTTCATGATAAAATTGCTAGTCTAACTCGATAGGAATCGAGCCAATGTAAAGTGATTTTTGATTTCATGATAACTTCGGGTTGTTCATTTCTGGCGAATAGCTTGGCTAATTCGATTGGAATCGAGCGATGCAAAGTGGTTTTCGATTTCGTGATAACTTAGGCTTTGTTCGTTTTTGGCGAATTGCTACTCTAATTCGATTGGAATCGAGCCAATGAAAAGAGTTTCTTGACTTCATTAAAATTTTGGGTTTGTTCGTTTTTTGTGAATTGCTAGTCTAATTCGATTGGAATCCAACCAATGATAAGTGGTTTTTGATTTCAAGATAACTTTGGGTTTGTCCGTTTTTTGGCGAATTGCTAGTCTAATTCGATTGGAATCGACTCAATGAAAAGTGGTTCTTGATTTCATGATAACTTCGGGTTCGTTTGTTTTTGGCGAATTGCTAGTCTAATTCTATTGGAATCGAGCTAATAAAAATTGGTTTTTGATTTCTTGATAAC
>NW_019266659.1:0-6952 GCF_002742605.1 Olea europaea var. sylvestris
AGTTATCATGAAATCAAAAACCACTTTTCAATGGCTCGATTCCAATCAAATTGGACTAGCAATTTGCCGAAAATGATCAAATCGGAAATTATCGTGAAATTGAAAACCACTTTTCGTTGGCTCGATTCCAATCGAATTAGGCTAGCATTTCTCCAAAAATGAACAAACCCGAAGTTATCATGAAATGGAAAGCTACTTTTCATTGGCTCGATTCCTATCTAATTAGACCAGCAATTCGCCAAAAATGAACAAACCCGAAGTTATCATGAAATCCAAATCACTTTTCATTTGCTCAATTCCAATCGAATTAGACTAGCAATTTGCCAAAATCGATCAAACCCGTATTTATCGTGAAATCAAAAACCACTTTTCACTGGCTCGATTCCAATCGAATTAGACTAGCAATTCGCACAAAATGAACAAACGCGAAATTATCGTGAAATCAAAAACTACTTTTCATTGGTTCGACTCAATCGAATTAGGCTAGCATTTCTCCAAAAATGAACAAACCCGAAGTTTTCATGAAATCGAAAGCCACTGTTCATTGGCTCGATTCCAATCTAATTAGACTGGCAATTCGCCAAAAATGAACAAACCCGAAGTTATCATGAAATCAAAACCACTTTTCATTAGATCGATTCCAATCGAATTAGACTAGCAATTCACCGAAAGCGATCAAACCCGAAGTTATCATGAAATTAAAAACCACTTTTCATTGACTCGATTCTAATCGAATCGATTCCAATCGAATTAGAATAGCAATTCACCGAAAACGATCAAACCCGAAGTTTTCATGAAATCAAAAACCACTTTTCATTGTCTCGAACGTTCAAACCCGAAGTTTTCATGAAATCAAAAACCACTTTTCATTGTCTCGATTCCAATCGAGTTAGACTAGCAATTCACGAAAAAGAACAAATCGGAGGTTACCATGTAATCAAAAGCCACTTTCATTTGCTCGATTCCAATCGAATTAGACTAGCATTTCTCCCAAAAGGAACAAACCCGAAGTCATCATGAAATCACAGACAAATTTTCATTTGCTCTATTCCAATCGAATTGGACTAGCAATTTGCCGAAAATGATCAAACCCGAAGTTATCATGAAATTGAAAACCACTTTACATTGGCTCGATTCCAACCGAATTAGACAGTAATTTTTCGAAAACGATCAAACTCGAAGTTATTATGAAATCGAAATCCACTTTTCATTGGCTCGATTCCAATCGAGTTAGACTAGCAATTCACGAAAAAGAACAAATCGGAGGTTATCATGTAATCAAAAGCCACTTTTCATTGGCTCAATTCCAATCGAATTGGACTAGCATTTCTACAAAAAGGAACAAACCCGAAGTTATCATGAAATCACAAACAAATTTTCATTGGCTCTATTCCAATCGAATTGGACTAGCAATTTGCCGAAAATGATCAAACCCGAAGTTATCATGAAATTGAAAACCACTTTACATTGGCTCGATTCCAACCGAATTAGACAGTAATTTTTTGAAAACGATCAAACTCGAAGTTATTATGATATCGAAATCCACTTTTCATTGGCTCGATTCCAATCGAATTAGACTAGCAATTCGCCGAAAATGATCAAACACGAAGTTATCATGAAATCAAAAACCACTTTTCGTTAACTCGATTCCAATCAAATTAGACTAGCAATTAGCCGAAAACGATCAAACCCGAAGTTTTCATCAAATCAAAAACCACTTTTCATTGGCTCGATTCCAATCGAATAAGACTAGCAATTCGCCAAACAGAACAAACACGATGTTATCACGAAATCAAAAACCACTTTTCATTGGCTCGATTCCAATCGAATTAGACTAGCATTTCTCCAAAAACGAGCAAGCCCGAAGTTATCATGAAATCAAAAACCACTTTTCATTGGCTCGATTCCAATCAAATTGGACTAGCAATTTGCCGAAAATGATCAAACCGGAAGTTATCGTGAAATTGAAAACCACTTTTCGTTGGCTCGATTCCAATCGAATTAGGCTAGCATTTCTCCGAAAATGAACAAACCCGAAGTTATCATGAAATGGAAAGCTACTTTTCATTGGCTCAATTCCTATCTAATTAGACCAGCAATTCGCTAAAAACGAACAAACCCGAAGTTTTCATGAAATCCAAATCACTTTTCATTAGCTCAATTCCAATCGAATTAGACTAGCAATTTGCCGAAATCGATCAAACCCGTATTTATCGTGAAATCAAAAACCACTTTTCACTGGCTCGATTCCAATCGAATTAGACTAGCAATTCGCACAAAATGAACAAACACGAAATTATCGTGAAATCAAAAACTACTTTTCATTGGTTCGACTCCAATCGAATTAGGCTAGCATTTCTCCAAAAATGAACAAACCCGAAGTTTTCATGAAATCGAAAGCCACTGTTCATTGGCTTGATTCCAATCTAATTAGACTTGCAATTCGCCAAAAATGAACAAACCCGAAGTTATCATGAAACCAAAACCACTTTTCATTAGATCGATTCCAATCGAATTAGACTAGCAATTCACCGAAAACGATCAAACCCAAAGTTATCATGAAATTAAAACTACTTTTCATTGGCTCGATTCCAATCGAATTAGACTAGCAATTCACCGAAAACGATCAAACCTGAAGTTTTCATGAAATCAAAAACCACTTTTCATTGTCTCGATTCCAATCGAGTTAGACTAGCAATTCACGAAAAAGAACAAATCGGAGGTTACCATGTAATCAAAAGCCACTTTCATTGGCTCGATTCCAATCGAATTAGACTAGCATTTCTCCAAAAAGGAACAAACCCGAAGTCATCATGAAATCACAGACAAATTTTCATTTGCTCTATTCCAATCAAATTGGACTAGCAATTTGCCGAAATGATCAAATCCAAAGTTATAATGAAATTTAAAACCACTTTACATTGGCTCGATTCCAACCGAATTAGACAGTAATTTTTCGAAAACGATCAAACTCGAAGTTATTATGAAATCTAAATCCACTTTTCATTGGCTCGATTCCAATCGAGTTAGACTAGCAATTCACGAAAAAGAACAAATCGGAGGTTATCATGTAATCAAAAGACACTTTTCATTGGCTCGATTCCAATCGAATTGGACTAGCATTTCTACAAAAAGGAACAAACCCGAAGTTATCATGAAATCACAGACAAATTTTCATTGGCTCTATTCCAATCGAATTGGACTAGCAATTTGCCGAAAATGATCAAACCCGAAGTTATCATGGAATTGAAAACCACTTTACATTGGCTCGATTCCAACCGAATTAGACAGTAATTTTTCGAAAACGATCAAACTCGAAGTTATTATGATATCGGAATCCACTTTTCATTGGCTCTTTTCCAATCGAATTAGACTAGCAATTCGTCGAAAATGAGCAAACCCGAAGTTATCATGAAATCAAAAACCACTTTTCATTGACTCGATTCCAATCAAATTAGACTAGCAATTAGCCGAAAACGAACAAACCCGAAGTTATCATGAAATCAAAACCACTTTTCATTAGCTCGATTCCAATCGAATTAGACTAGCAATTCACCGAAAACGATCAAACCCGAAGTTATCATGAAATTAAAACCACTTTTCATTGGCTCGATTCCGATCGATTCGATTCCAATCGAATTAGACTAGCAATTCACCGAAAACGATCAAACCCGTAGTTTTCATGAAATCAAAAACCACTTTTCATTGTCTCGATTCCAATCGAGTTAGACTAGCAATTCACGAAAAAGAACAAATCGGAGGTTATCATGTAATCAAAAGCCACTTTTCATTGGCCCGATTCCAATCGAATTAGACTAGCGTTTCTCCAAAAAGGAACAAACCCGAAGTTATCATGAAATCATAGAGAAATTTTCATTGGGTCTATTCCAATCGAATTGGACTAGCAATTTGCCGAAAATGATCAAACCCGAAGTTATCATGAAATTGAAAACCACTTTACATTGGCTCCATTCCAACCGAATTAGACAGTAATTTTTCGAAAACGATCAAACTCGAAGTTATTATGAAATCGAAATCCACTTTTCATTAGCTCGATTCCAATCGAATTAGACTAGAAATTCGCCGAAAATGATCAAACTCGAAGTTATCATGAAATCAAAAACCACTTTTCATTGACTCGATTCCAATCAAATTAGACTAGCAATTAGCCGAAAACGATCAAATCCGAAGTTTTCAACAAATCAAAAACCACTTTTCATTGGCTCGATTCCAATCGAATAAGACTAGCAATTCGCCAAACAGAACAAACCCGATGTTATCACGAAATCAAAAACCACTTTTCATTGGCTCGATTCCAATCGAATTAGACTAGCATTTCTCCAAAAACGAGCAAGCTCGAAGTTATCATGAAATCAAAAACCACTTTTCAATGGCTCGATTCCAATCAAATTGGACTAGCAATTTGCCGAAAATGATCAAACCGGAAGTTATCGTGAAATTGAAAACCACTTTTCGTTGGCTCGATTCAAATCGAATTAGGCTAGCATTTCTCCAAAAATGAACAAACCCAAAGTTATCATGAAATGGAAAGCTACTTTTCATTGGCTCGATTCCTATCTAATTAGACCAGCAATTCGCCAAAAACGAACAAACCCGAAGTTATCATGAAATCCAAATCACTTTTCATTAGCTCAATTCCAATCGAATTAGACTAGCAATTAGCCGAAATCGATCAAACCCATTTTTATCGTGAAATCAAAAACCACTTTTCACTGGCTCGATTCCAATCGAATTAGACTAGCAATTCGCACAAAATGAACAAACATGAAATTATCGTGAAATCAAAAACTACTTTTTATTGGTTCGACTCGAATCGAATTAGACTAGCAATTCACCGAAAGCGATCAAACCCGAAGTTATCATGAAATTAAAACCACTTTTCATTGGCTCAATTCCAATCGAATAGACTAGCAATTCACCGAAAACGATCAAACCCGAAGTTTTCATGAAATCAAAAACCACTTTTCATTGTCTCGATTCCAATCGAGTTAGACTAGCAATTCACGAAAAAGAACAAATCGGAGGTTACCATGTAATCAAAAGCCACTTTCATTGGCTCGATTCCAACCGAATTAGACTAGCATTTCTCCAAAAAGGAACAAACTCGAAGTCATCATGAAATCACAGACAAATTTTCATTTGCTCTATTCCAATCGAATTGGACTAGCAATTTGCCGAAAATGATCAAATCCAAAGTTATCATGAAATTGAAAACCACTTTACATTGGCTCGATTCCAACCGAATTAGACAGTAATTTTTCGAAAACGATCAAACTCGAAGTTATTATGAAATCGAAATCCACTTTTCATTGGCTCGATTCCAATCGAGTTAGACTAGCAATTCACGAAAAGAACAAATCGGAGGTTATCATGTAATCAAAAGCCACTTTTCATTGGCTCGATTCCAATCGAATTGGACTAGCATTTCTACAAAAAGGAACAAACCCGAAGTTATCATGAAATCACAGACAAATTTTCATTGGCTCTATTCCAATCGAATTGGACTAGCAATTTGCCGAAAATGATCAAACCCGAAGTTATCATGAAATTGAAAACCACTTTGCATTGGCTCGATTCCAACCGAATTAGACAGTAATTTTTTGAAAACGATCAAACTCGAAGTTATTATGATATCAAAATCCACTTTTCATTGGCTCGATTCCAATCGAATTAGACTAGCAATTCGCCGAAAATGATCAAACCCGAAGTTATCATGAAATCAAAAACCACTTTTCATTAACTCGATTCCAATCGAATCGATTCCAATCGAATTAGACTAGCAATTCACCGAAAACGATCAAACCCGAAGTTTTCATGAAATCAAAAACCACTTTTCATTGTCTCGATTCCAATCAAGTTAGACTAGCAATTCACGAAAAAGAACAAATCGGAGGTTACCATGTAATCAAAAGCCACTTTCATTGGCTTGACTCCAATCGAATTAGACTAGCATTTCTTCAAAAAGGAACAAACCCGAAGTCATCATGAAATCACAGACAAATTTTCATTTGCTCTGTTCCAATCGAATTGGACTAGCAATTTGCCGAAAATGATCAAATCAAAAGTTATAATGAAATTGAAAACCACTTTACATTGGCTCGATTCCAACCGAATTAGACAGTAATTTTTCGAAAACGGTCAAACTCGAAGTTATTATGAAATCGAAATCCACTTTTCATTGGCTCGATTCCAATCGAACTAGACTAGCAATTTACCGAAAATGATCAAACCCGAAGTTATCATGAAATCAAAAACCACTTTTCATTAGCTCGATTCCAATCGAATTAGGCTAGCATTTCTCCAAAAATGAACAAACCCGAAGTTATCGTGAAATGGAAAGCCACTTTTCATTGGCTCGATTCCTATCTAAATAGACCAGCAATTCGCCAAAAACGAACAAACCCGAAGTTATCATGAAATCCAAATCACTTTCCATTAGCTCAATTCCAATCGAATTAGACTAGCAATTAGCCGAAATCGATCAAACCCGTATTTATCGTGAAATCAAAAACCACTTTTCACTGGCTCGATTCCAATCGAATTAGACTAGCAATTCGTACAAAATGAACAAACGCGAAATTACCGTGAAATCAAAAACTACTTTTCATTGGTTCGACTCCAATCGAATTAGGCTAGCATTTCTCCAAAAATGAACAAGCCCGAAGTTATCATGAGATCGAAGCCACTGTTCATTGGCTCAAATCCAATCTAATTAGACTAGCAATTCGCCTAAAACGAACAAACCCGAAGTTATCATGAAATCAAAACCACTTTTCATTAGCTCGATTCCCATCGAATGTGACTAGCAATTCACCGAAAATGATCAAACCCGAAGTTATCATGAAATCAAAACCACTGTTCATTGGCTCGATTCCAATCGAATTAGACTAGTATTTCTCCAAAAATGAACATACCTGAAGTCATCATGAAA
>NW_019266660.1:0-6951 GCF_002742605.1 Olea europaea var. sylvestris
AATTGACACTTGACAACAATGCAAGTGTCAAATAACGTGTCAAAAATCAGTGTACAAATAGCAAAGTTCAATCGGGAAGAACCTTGCTACATGTACTCTATGGTCTATGTTCACAAAATAATTCTTTCGATTTAAAATTACCGCAAGTGTACGGTTCGTAACAAGTAATAAAGTGGATTTTTAAAAGTCCGAATATCGTCCCTCAGAGATTGAGTAGTTCAATTCTATATAATCTAGCCTTAATCGAATCTAATTGAGTGAAAATATGGTTTAAATGCAAAAAGCCCTAATTTCAATTAAAAACCCTAACTTCAACTAAAAACCCTAATTTCAATTGAATCAAACTAAAGTCACTAGGATCACGAATCCCCAATTGAAGTTATAAAAACCCTAATTTTATAAAATAAATGATTCGATGAAAATTTGCCAATTCAATGTTCCTAATTCTATCCAATATACTCTCCCGATATATATTAGACCTATTCTTGCACACCACCAGCCTATATCTCTATGGATGATGCAAACATACAAGAATGCATGTAGTTTTGTGAACAATTTAAGAATTGCATAAAGCATAGGGGTATATCTCTATCCCCTATCGGACCTTATGTTAATTTACACCTTATCGAACCTATTCCACTTCTCTCGAATGTAAAAAACAAGTCATCAACACTCACACAATCATTGGCCACTAATTGCAGAAGAAAATTAATGCATGTAAATCAATTAAATTATCCAAACGAATCTTTATATTAAATTCATGAAATATAGAATTAAAATAACAAACAACGGTTCATCGATCACCTAGTAATTGAAAACCTAGCCTAGAAGATTCATAATTATAGAAAACAAAACGAAATTAATGAATGGAAAGAATAACACCCGTATGAAAGTTCTTGAAATCTGAAATCTTGAACAAAACCTTGAAAACCCCTTTGAATCCTTGTGAAATCCGCTTCAAGTTCGTGTTCCTTACCTCCAAAAGTTGTATTCTTCTTCTCCCTGGACGTTCTGCCCTATTTTTGATGAATTTTGGCTTTTATATCATGTCCTCACGGAGCCCCAAAAGAGTTTCAATTAAAAACGGAATTTCAGAATTTTTTATCGAACTTAAAGCCATGCGGCCGCATGGTGTTAAACCATGCAACCATATGGTTCAATTTTTCAGCTCAATTGAAACCCTGCTAGACCCTGTGCGGCCGCAAGGAATTATAACCATGCGGCCGCATGGTTATAGAAACTTTTTCTTCGGACAGCTTCCAGTATTTTGGTCATAACTTTCTCTTCCGATCTCCGATTGAAGTGATTCGAAGTGCATTGGGAAGAAAACTCAAAGATATACATTTTGATAGAAATAGGCTTCCTCAAATTCTGATTTTTACTATGCCAAAAATGGATCTCAAATAGAGACTCAAAATCACGAGCATAACTTTTTCGCCTGAAATTTGATACTTGATAATACTTGACCATATTTCACCTCTTGACTCCTTTCCTCATCTGATTGACCTTTAACACTCTTGAATCTTCATTCCATCTCCCGTCTCATCTATGGATTATTTGCAACTTGGTCCTCAAACTATCACTTTTTTCCGTTTTGGTCCTTTTTCGGCTCTTTTCTTCTGAATTCCATCTTTTCCATAGAAACACCTACATAGCATGAATTTAACAAGATTAAGTCATAATTCAACTACTTTGTCCATGTTTAAGTCATGTTTGTGAGCTAAATAAGTGTGTAAAAATACACTTATCAGTCTATACTTTAGTTTACACTTTGCCACGTGACATAACCCTGTTGGACAGTTTAAATTTCAAACAATTTTCTCATCCAATTGACACTTGATAATAATACAAGTGTCAAATAACGTGTCAAAAAATAGTGTACAAATAGCAAAGTTCAATTGGTAAGAACCTTGCTACATGTACACTATGGTGTACACTTTAATTTAGACTTTGCCACATGACATTACCCTGTTGGACAGTTTATATTTCTAATAGTTTCCTATCCAATTGACACTTGACAACAATGCGTGTGCAAACAACGTGTCGAAAATTAGTGTACAAATATCAAAGTTCAATCGGTAAGGACCTTGCTACATATACATTGTGATGTACACTTTAGTTTACACTTTGCCACATGACATTACCCTATTGGACAGTTTAAATTTCAAACCATTTTCCCATCCAATTGACAGTTGACAAAAATGCGTGTGCGAACAACATGTCAAAAATTAGTGTACAAATATCAAAGTTCAATCTGTAAGGACCTTGCTACATGTACACTATGGTGTACACTTTAGTTTACATTTTGCCACGTGACATCACCCTATTGGACAGTTTAAATTTCAAACCTTTCTCCCATCGAATAGACACTTGACAACGATTCAAGAGTCGAACAACGTGTCAAAAATTAGTGCACAAATAGCAAAGTTCAATCGATAAGAACCTTGCTACATGAACGCTATGGTGTACACTTTAGTTTACTCTTTGCCACGTAACATTAACCTTTTGGACAGTTTAAATTTCAAACAGTTTTTTCATCTAATTGACACTTGACAACAATGAGAGTGTCAAACAACGTGTCAAAAATCAGTGTACAAATAGCAAAGTTCAATTGGTAAGAATCTTTCTACATGTACACTATGGTGTATTCTTTAGTTTACACTTTGCCACACGAAATTACCTTGTTGGACTGTTTAAATTTCAAACAGTTTTCCCATCCAATTGACACTTGACAACAATGCAACTGTCAGATAACGTGTCAAAAAATAGTGTACAAATAGCAAAGTTCAATTGGTAAGAACCTTGCTACATGTACACTATGGTGTACACTTTGCCACGTGACATAACCCTGTTGGACAGTTTAAATTTCAAAACGGTTTACCCATCCAATGGCCATTTGACAACAATGCAACTGTCAAACAAAGTGTCAAAAATCAGTGTACAAATAGTAAAGTTCAATCGATAAGGACCTTGCTACATGTACTCTATGATGTACACTTTAGTTTTCACTTTTCAACGTGATATTACCCTATTGGACAGTTTAAATTTCAAACAGTTTTCCCATCCAATAGACACTTGACAACAATTCAAATGTCAAGCGTGTCAAAAATCATTACAAAAACAGTAAATTTCAATAGGTAAGAACCTTGCTGCATGTACACTATGGTGTACACTTTAGTTTACACTTTGCCACGTAACATTACCCTATTGGATAGTTTAAATTTCAAACAGTTTTCCCGTCCAATTGACACTTGACAACAATGCAAGTGTCAAACAACGAGTCAAAAAATAGTGTACAATTATCAAAGTTCAATTGCTAAGAACCTTGCTACATGTACACTATGGTGTCCACTTTAATTTACACTTTGCAATGTGACATAACTCTATTGGACAGCTTAAATTTCAAACAGTACTCCCATCCAATTAACACTTGACAACAATGCAAGTGTCAAACAACGCGTCAAAAATCAGTGTACAAATAGTAAAGTTCAATCAGTAAGGACCTCGCTATGCGTAGACTATGGTGTACACTTTAGTTTAAACTTTTCCACGTGACATTACGTAGTTGGACAATTTAAATTTCAAATAGTTTACTCATCCAATTGACAATTGATAACAATGCAAGTGTCAAACAACGTGTCAAAAATAACTTTACAAATAGCAAAGTTCAATCGGTAAGGACGTTGCTACATGTACACTATGGTGTACACTTTAGTTTATACTTTGCAATGTGACACTACCCTGCTTGACAGTTTAAATTTCAAATAGTTTTACCATCCAATTGACACTTGACAACAATACAAGTGTCAAACAACGTGTCAAAAATAACTTTACAAATAGCAAAGTTCAATCGGTAAGGACGTTGCTACATGTACACTATGGTGTACACTTTAATTTACACATTGCAACTTGACATTACCTTGTTGGACAGTTTAAATTTCAAACATTTTTCCCATCCAATTGACACTTGACAACAATGCAAGTGTCAAACAACGTGTCAAAAATCAGTGCACAAATAGCAAAGTTCAATCGGTAAGGATCTTGCTACATATACACTATGGTGTACACTTTAATTTACACTTTGCCACGTGGCATTACCCTATTGGACAGTTTATATTTCGAATAGTTTTCCTATCCAGTTGAAAATTGATAATAATGGAAGTGTCAAACAACGTGTCAAAAATCAGTGTAGAAATAGCAAAGTTCAATCAGTAAGGACCTTGATACATGGACACTATGGTGTACACTTTAGTCTGAACTTGGCCACGTCACATTACCCTTTTGGACAGTTTAAATTTCAAGTAGTTTTCCCATCCAATTGGCACTTGTTAGCAATGAAAGTGTCAAACATCGTGTCAAAAATCAGTGTACAAATAGCAAAGTTAATTTGATAAGGACCTTCCTACATGTACACTATGGTTTACACTTTAGTTTACACTTTGCAACATGACATAACCCTGTTAGACAGTTTAAATTTTAAACAGTTTCCCCATCCAATTAACACTTGACAAAATTGCAGATATCTAACAACGTGTCAAAAATTGGTGTACAAATAGCAAAGTTCAATCGGTAAGGATCTTACCACATGTACACTATGGTGCACACTTTAGTTTATACTTTGCCACGAGACATTACCCTGTTGGATAGTTTAAATTTCAAACAGTATTCCCATCCATTAACACTTGACAACAATGTGAGTGTCAAACAACGTGTCAAAAATCTGTGTAAAAATAGCAAAGTTCAATCGGTAAGAACTTTGTTACATGTACACTATGGTGTACACTTTAGTTTACACTTTGCCATGTGACATTACCCTCTTGGACAGTTGAAATTTCAAACATTTTCTCATCGAATTGACACTTGAAAATGATGTAAGTGTCAAGCAACATGTCAAAAATCAGTGTACAAATAGCAAAGTTAAATCGGTAAGGACCTTGCCACATGTACACTATGGTGTACACGTTAGTTTGCACTTTGCCACAAGACATTACCCTGTCAGACAGTTTAAATTTCGAACACTTTTCCCATCCGGTTGACACTTTACAATAATGCAAGTGTCTAACAACGTGTTAAAAATCAGTGTACAAATAGTAAAGTTCAATCGGTAAGGACCTTGCCCCATGTACACTGTGGTGTACACTTTAGTTTACACCTTGCAACGTGACATTACCCTGTTGAACTATTTAAATTTCAAGCAATTTTTCCATCCAATTGACACTTGATAACAATGCAAGTGTCAAACAACATGATAAAAATCAGTGTACAAATAGCAAAGTTCGATCGGTAAGAACATTACTACATATACACTATGGTGTACACTTTAGTTTACACTTTGCACGTGACATTTCCTTGTTGAACAGTTTAAATTTCAAACAATTTTTTCCATCCAATTGACACTTGACAACAATGCAAGTGTCAAGCAATGTGTCCAAAATTATTGTACAAATAGCAAAGTTCAATAAGTATGGACCTTGCCACATGTACACTACAGTATAAACTTTAGTTTACACTTTGGCATTTGACATTACACTGTTGGACAGTTTAAAGTTCAAGCACTTTTCCCATCCAATTGGTACTTGAAAACAATGCATGTGTCAAACAACGTGTCAAAAATCTGTGTTCAAATTGCAAAGTTCAATCGGTATGAACATTGCTACATCTACACTATGGTGTACACACTTAAGTTTACACTTTGCCAAGTGACATTACCCTGCTGGACAGTTTAAATTTTAAACAATTTTCCCATTCAATTAATGCTTGAAAACAATACAAGTGTCAAAAAACGGGACAAAAATCAATGTAGAAATAGCAAAGTTCGATCGTTAAGAACCTTGCTACATGTACACTATGGTGTGCACTTTAGTTTACACTTTGCCACGTATTATTACCTTGTTGGACAGTTTAAATTTCAAGATATTTTTCCTTCCGAATAAAAATTGACAACAATGCAAGTGTCAAACAACGTGTCAAAAATCAGTGTACAAATAGCAATGCTCAATCGGTAAGGTCCTTGCTACTTGTAAACTATGGTATACACTTTAGTTTACACTTAGCAACGTGACATTACTCTGTTGGACAGTTTAAATTTCAAATAGTTTTCCCATCCAATTGACACTTGACAACAATGCAAAGGTCAAACAATGTGTCGAAAATAGGTGTACAAATAGCAAAGTTCAATCGGTAAGAACCTTACCACACGTACACTGTTTACACTTTGCCACGTGACAATACCCTGTTTGACAGTATAAATTTCAAATAGTTTTCCCATCCAATTGATAATTCAGAACAATGCAGGTGTCAAAGAACTTGTCGAAAATCAGTGTACAAATAGCAAAGTTCAATCTGTAAGAACCTTGCTACATGTATACTGCGGTGTACACTTTAGTTTATACTTTTCCACGTGACACTACCCTGCTGGACAGTTTAAATTTCAAAAAATTTTCACATCCAACTGACACTTGACAACAATACAAGTGTCAAACAACGTGTTAAAAATCAGTGTACAAATAGCAAAGTTCAATTGGTAAGAACCTTGCGACATGTAGACTTCAGTGTACACTTTAGTTTACACTTAGCCACATGACATTACCCTGTTGGACAGTTTAAATTTCAAATAGTTTTTTCATCCAATTGACACTTGACAACAATGCAAGTGTCAAACAACGTGTCGAAAATCAGTGTACAAACAGCAAAGTTCAATCGGTAAGAACCTTACTACATGTACACTACGGTTTACACTTTGCCACGTGACATTACACTGTTGGACTGTTTAAATTTCAAACAATTTTTTCATCCAATTGACACTAGACAACAAAGCAAGTGTCGAACAACTTGTCCAAAATCTGTGTAAAAATAGCAAAGTTTAATTGGCAAGGACCTTGGTACAATACATTATGGTGTGCACTTTAGTTTAGACATTGCCACGTAACATTACCTTGTTGGACAGTTTAA
>NW_019266661.1:0-6943 GCF_002742605.1 Olea europaea var. sylvestris
GGGCGATTTTTATTTCCAATCAACCTGCCAAATTTCAGCCCAATCCGACAACGTCGCGACAAAAGATGAAATTGCCCCTGGCGTGATTTTCGTTTCCAATCAACCTGCCAAATTTTAGCCCATTCCGACACCGTCGCGACATACGACAAAATTGCCCCGGGCGCGATTTTTGTTTTCAATCAACCTGCCAAATTTTAGCCCATTCCCACACCGTCGTGACAAATGACGAAATTGCCCCTGGCGCGATTTTTGTTTCCAATCAACCTGCCAAATTTTAGCCCATTCCGACACCGTCGTGACAAATGAGGAAATTGCCACTGGGGCAATTTTCGTTTCCAATCAACCAGCCAAATTTCAGCGCATTTCGACACCGTCGCGACAAATGAGGTAATTGTCCCTGGCGCGATTTTCGTTTCTGATCAACCTGCCAAATTTCAGCCCATTCCAACACAGTCGAGACAAATGACGAAATTGCAATTGGCGCTATTTTATTTCCAATTAACCTATCAAATTTCAACCCATTCCGACACCATCGTGAGAAATGACGAAATTACGACTGACGCGATTTTTGTTTTCAATCAACCTATCGAATTTCAGTCCATTCCGACAACGTCGCGACAAAAGACGAAATTGCCCCTAGCGCGGTTTTTGTTTTCAATCAACCTGCCAAATTAAAGCCCATTTCGACGTCGTCGCGATAAATGACGAAATTGCACCTGGCGCGATTTTTGTTTCCAATAAACTTGCCAAATTTCAGCCTATTCCGACACCGTCGTGACAAATGAGAAAATTGCCACTGGTGCGATTTTCGTTTCCAATCAACCAGCCAAATTTCAGCCCATTCCGACACCGTCGTGACAAATGACGTAATTGACCCTGGCGTGGTTTTCGTTTCTGGTCAACCTGCCAAATTTCAGCCCATTTCGACATCGTCGTGACAAATGACGAAATTGCAATTGGCGCGATTTTATTTTCAATCAACCTGCCGAATTTCTACCCATTCCGACACCGTCACGACAAATGACGAAATTGCCCTTGGCGCGATTTTTGTTTCCAATCAACCTACCAAATTTCAGCCCATTCCGACACCGTCATGACAAATAAGGAAATTGCCCCTGGCGCGATTTTTGTTTCCAATCAACCAGCCAAATTTCAGCCCATTCCGACACTGTCGTGACAAATAACGTAATTGCCCTTGGCGCGGTTTTCGTTTCCGGTCAACCTGCCAAATTTCAGCCCATTCCGACATCGTCGTGACAAATGACGAAATTGCAATTGGCGCTATTTTATTTTCAATCAACCTGTCGAATTTCAGCCCATTCCGACACCGTTACGACAAATGACCAAATTGCCCTTGGCGCGATTTTTATTTCCAATCAACCTGCCAAATTTCACCCCATTCCGACACCGTTGCAACAAATGATGAAATTGCCCTTGGCGCGATTTTTGTTTCCAATCAACCTACCAAATTTCGGCTCATTCTGACATCGTCGCGAGAAATGACTAAATTGCCCCTGGGGCGATTTTTGTTGTCAATCAACCTGCCAAAATTTCATCCTATTCCGACACAGTTGCGACAAATCATAAAATTGCCCCAGGCGCAATTTTTGTTTTGAATTAACCTGCCAAATTTCAGCCCATTCCGACACCGTCGCGGCAAATGACAAAATTGCCCCTGGCGCGATTTTTGTTTTCAATCAACCTGTCAAATTTCGACCCATTCTGACACCGTCGTGACAAATGACGAAATTCCCCCTGGCCCTTATTATTATTTCCAATCAACTTACCAAATTTCACCCCATTTCGGCACCATCGCGATAAACGACAAAATTGTCCCTAGCACGGTTTTTGTTTCCGATCAACCTTCCAAATTTCAGCCCATTCCGACAACGTCGCATCAAGTGACAAAATTGCCCCTTGCGCGACTTTTGTTTCCAATCAACCTGTCAAATTTTAACCCATTCCGACACCATCGTGAGAAATGACGAAATTGCCACTAGCGCTGTTTTTGTTTCAAATTAACCCGCCAAATTTCAGCCCATTCTGACACCGTCGTGACAAATGAAGAAATTGCCCGTGGTGCGATTTTCGTTTCCAATCAACCTGCCAAATTTTGGCCTATTTCGACACCGTCGTGACAAATGACGAAATTGCCCCAGACGCGATTTTTGTTTCCAATCAACCTGCCAAATTTCAGCCCATTCCGACATTGTCGCGACAAATGAGGAAATTGCCACTGGGGCGATTTTCGTTTCCAATCAACCAGCCAAATTTCAGCCCATTCCGACACCGTCGCGACGAATGAGGTAATTGCAACTGGCACTATTTTATTTCCTATTAACCTATCAAATTTCAGCCCATTCCGACACCGTCGTGACAAATGACGAAATTGCAACTGGCGCGATTTTATTTCCAATTAACATGTCAAATTTCGGCCCATTCCGACACCGTCGCGACAAATGACGAAATTGCGAGTGGCGCGATTTTTGTTTTCAATCAACCTATAGAATTTTAGCCCACTCCGACAACGTCGTGACAAAAGACGAAATTGCCCCTGGCGCGATTTTTGTTTCCATTTAACCTGCCAAATTTCAGCCCATTCCGACATCGTCGCGACATACGACAAAATTTCCCCTGGCGCGGTTTTTGTTTTCAATCAACCTGCCAAATTTAAGCCCATTCCGACACCGTCGCGATAAATGACGAAATTGCCCCGGCGCGATTTTTGTTTCCAATAAACCTGGCAAATTTCAGCCCATTCCAACACCGTCGTGACAAATGAGGAAATTGCCGTCGGAGCGATTTTCGTTTCCAATCAACTGGCCAAATTTCAGCCCATTCCGACACCGTCGTGACAAATGACGTAATTGCCCCTGGTGCGGTTTTCGTTTCCGGTCAACCTGCCAAATTTCAGCCCATTTCGACATCGTCGTGACAAATGACGAAATTGCAATTGGCGCGATTTTATTTTCAATCAACCTGCCGAATTTCTGCCCATTCCGACACCGTCACGACAAATGACGAAATTGCCCTTGGCGTGATTTTTGTTTCCAATCAACCTGCCAAATTTCAGCCCATTCCGACACCGTCATGACAAATAAGGAAATTGCCCCTGGTGCGATTTTCGTTTCCAATCAACCTGCCAAATTTCACCCCATTCCGACATCGTCGCGACATACGACAAAATTGCCCCTGGCGCGGTTTTTGTTTTCAATCAACCTGCCAAATTTTAGCCCATTTCGACACCGTCGCGACAAATGACAAAATTGCCCCTAGCACGATTTTTGTTTCCAATCAACCTGACAAATTTCAGCCCATTCCGACACCGTCGTGAAAAATGAGGAACTTGCCACTGGGGCGATTTTCGTTTCCAATCAACAAGCCAAATTTCAGCCCATTCCGACACCGTCGCGACAAATGAGGTAATTGCCCCTGGCGCGATTTTCGTTTCCGATCAACCTGCCAAATTTCAGCCCATTTCGACACAGTCGTGACAAATGACAAAATTGCAACCAGCGCTATTTTATTTCCAATTAACCTATCAAATTTCAGCCCATCCTGACACCATCGCGAGAAATGACGAAATTGCGACTGGCGCGATTTTTGTTTTCAATCAACCTATCGAATTTCAGCCCATTCCACCTACGTCGTGACAAAAGATGAAATTGCCCCTGGCGCGATTTTTGTTTGCAATCAACCGGCCAAATTTAAGCCCATTCCGACACCGTCGCGATAAATGACGAAATTGCCCCTGGCGCGATTTTTGTTTCCAATAAACTTGCCAAATTTCAGCCCATTCTGACACCGTCGTGACAAATGAGGAAATTGCCCCGGGCGCGATTTTCGTTTCCAATCAAACAGCCAAATTTCAGCCCATTCCGACACCGTCGCAACAAATGAGGTAATTGCCCTTGGCGCGGTTTTCGTTTCCAATCAACCTGCCAAATTTTAGCCCATTCCGACACCTTCACGGCAAATGACAAAATTGTCCCTGGCGCAATTTTTGTTTCCAATCAACCTGTCAAATTTCGACCCATTCGGACACCGTCGCGACAAATGACGAAATTGCCCCTGGCACAGTTTTTGCTTTCAATCAACTTGCCAAATTTCAGCCCATTCCAACACCGTCGGGACAAATGACAAAATTGCCTCCGGCGCGATTTTTGTTTCCAATCAACCTGCCAAATTTCATCCCATTCCGACACGGTCACGACAAATGACAAAATTGACCATGGCGAGGTTTTTGTTTCCAATCAACTTGCCAAATTTCAGCCATTTCGACACCGTCACGACAAATGACGGTAGGTTTTTGATTCCAATCAACTTGTCAAATTTCGGCCCATTCCGACACCGTCGTGACAAATGACGAAATTGCCCCTGGCGCGGTTTTTGTTTTCAATCAACTTGCCAAATTTCAGCCCATTCCGACACCGTCGCGACAAATGATGAAATTGCCCCTGGGGCGATTTTTATTTCCAATCAACCTGCCAAATTTCAGCCCAATCCGACAACGTCGCGACAAAAGATGAAATTGCCCTGGCGCGATTTTCATTTCCAATCAACCTGCCAAATTTTAGCCCATTCCGACACCGTCGCGACATACGACAAAATTGCCCCGGGCGCGGTTTTTGTTTTCAATCAACCTGCCAAATTTCAGCCCATTCCGACATCGTCGTGACAAATGACGAAATTGCAATTGGCGCGATTTTATTTTCAATCAACCTGTCGAATTTCAGCCCATTCCGACACCATCACGACAAATGACCAAATTGCCCTTGGCGCGATTTTTGTTTCCAATCAACCTGCCAAATTTCACCCCATTCCGACACCGTTGCGACAAATGATGAAATTCCCCCTGGCGCGATTTTTGTTTCCAATCAACCTACCAAATTTCGGCTCATTCTGACATCGTCGGGAGAAATGACTAAATTGCCCCTGGGGCGATTTTTGTTGTCAATCAACCTGCCAAAATTTCATCCTATTCCGACACAGTTGCGACAAATCATAAAATTGCCCCTGGCGCAATTTTTATTTTGAATTAACCTGCCAAATTTCAGCCCATTCCGACACCGTCGCGGCAAATGACAAAATTGCCCCTGGCGCGATTTTTGTTTCCAATCAACCTGTCAAATTTCGACCCATTCTGACACCGTCGTGACAAATGACGAAATTCCCCCGGGGCCCTTATTTTTATTTCCAATCAACTTGCCAAATTTCACCCCATTTCGGCACCATCGCGATAAACGACAAAATTGTCCCTGGCACGGTTTTTGTTTCCGATCAACCTTCCAAATTTCAGCCCATTCCGACAACGTCGCGTCAAGTGAGAAAATTGCCCCTTGCGCGACTTTTGTTTCCAATCAACCTGTCAAATTTTAACCCATTCCGACACCATCGTGACAAATGACGAAATTGCCACTAGCGCTGTTTTTGTTTCAAATTAACCCGCCAAATTTCAGCCCATTCTGACACCGTCGCGACAAATGAAGAAATTGCCCGTGGTGCGATTTTCGTTTCCAATCAACCTGCCAAATTTTGGCCTATTCCGACACCGTCGCGACAAATGACGAAATTGCCCCAGGCGCGATTTTTGTTTCCAATCAACCTGCCAAATTTCAGCCCATTCCGACATTGTCGCGACAAATGAGGAAATTGCCACTAGGGTGATTTTCGTTTCCAATCAACCAGCCAAGTTTCAGCCCATTCCGACACCGTCGCGACGAATGAGGTGATTGCAACTGGCGCTATTTTATTTCCTATTAACCTATCAAATTTCAGCACATTCTAACACCGTTGCGACAAATTAGGAAATTGCCCTAGGAGCGATTTTCGTTTCCAATAAACCAGCCAAATTTCAGCCCATCACGGCACCGCAGCTACATATGAGGTAATTGCCCCTAGCGCGGTTTTCGTTTCCGATCAACCTGCCAAATTTAAGCCCATTCCGACACCGTCGTGACAAATGACGAAATTGCAATTGGCGCGATTTTATTTCCAATTAACATGTCAAATTTTGGCCCATTCCGACACCGTCGCGACAACTGACGAAATTGCGAGTGGCGCGATTTTTGTTTTCAATCAACCTATAGAATTTTAGCCCACTCCGACAACGTCGCGACAAAAGACGAAATTGCCCCTGGCGCGATTTTTGTTTCCAATTAACCTGCCAAATTTCAGCCCATTCCGACATCGTCGCGACATAAGACAAAATTGCCCCTGGGGCGATTTTCGTTTCCAATCAACAAGCCAAATTTCAGCCCATTCCGACACCGTCGCGACAAATGAGGTAATTGCCCCTGGCGCGATTTTCGTTTCCGATCAACCTGCCAAATTTCAGCCCATTCCGACATAGTCGTGACAAATGACAAAATTGCAACCAGCGCTATTTTATTTCCAATTAACCTATCAAATTTCAGCCCATCCTGACACCATCGCGAGAAATGACGAAATTGCGACTGGCGCGGTTTTTGTTTTCAATCAACCTATCGAATTTCAGCCCATTCCGCCAACGTCGCGACAAAAGACGAAATTGCCCCTGGCGCGATTTTTGTTTGCAATCAACCTGCCAAATTTAAGCCCATTCCGACACCGTCGCGATAAATGACGAAATTGCCCCTGGCGCGATTTTTGTTTCCAATAAACTTGCCAAATTTCAGCCCATTCTGACACCGTCGTGACAAATGAGGAAATTGCCCCTGGCGCGATTTTCGTTTCCAATCAAACAGCCAAATTTCAGCCCATTCCAACACCGTCGCAACAAATGAGGTAATTGCCCTTGGCGCGGTTTTCGTTTCCAATCAACCTGCCAAATTTCAGCCTATTCCGACACCTTCACGGCAAATGACAAAATTGTCCCTGGTGCAATTTTTGTTTCCAATCAACCTGTCAAATTTCGACCCATTCGGACACCGTCGCGACAAATGACGAAATTGCCCCTGGCACA
>NW_019266662.1:0-5040 GCF_002742605.1 Olea europaea var. sylvestris
AACTATTATTTTTAAAACCAGAACCAATTTTGGTGAACTGGACGATAGCCCGCTTCTCATCCAGTACAAAAATCTGATCGTTAGAGATTTGAATTCTAGTGTCATTTTGGATGTTCTCACACCCCTTAGCTAATTTTTGGCACCATTTTGCATACGGAGGTTATAGTACTATATATAACAATGATTTTCATATTGAAAAACAGAGCCAAAACATTATCAAAGATCAAACCAAGTTTCAATATTTGTAATAAAAGTTTCTTTCGAAATTTTATTTTTTACTTGATTCAAACCTGGATTAATTTTTTGTTACTCTTACAAACTATTTTCCTTTTAAAGCTTTCAAGCGATTATATCGTTGACAGCAAATATAGTTAAAGGACAAAAAATTATAATTGTGTTCAAACATTCGATTTTGACAATTTCTTGTTGCTAGTTATCATTATTCTTCGTCAACTTTTCACAACTTAACGTCGGTAGATTAAATTTATCTTCTAACAACTGTAAATTAAATTAGTTATCGATTTAAGTATGCCACTGTTCTCTAATACATAGAATAATCATGTCACTAACTAGTGACAGATTTAAAGTGGGGGCAGTGAGGGAATTTAAAATTTTTGTTTTGTACAAAGAAAGACTTGTATCTTATAAACTTGACTCCACATACAATATAAACCGTAGTTTCAAAATAATATTATAGCTACGCGTACATTCAAGTGTACATTCTGGGAGACACAATGCACAATACTCATTCTCTTATTGGATGTTAAATTATTTTTTTTTCCATCAGCCAATGACAGAGTGTCGCTTATGCACTGTCACCCAAGGTGTACATCCAAGTGTACATGTAGCAAAACTCCTTAAAAATATACTTCTATTGTAGTGGTAAAACTATCAATTTTTCGTTGTGTAGGTAAAACTATCAATATTTTATTAGGCAAACTCGAGTTCTAATAAATGTATGGTAAGGTATCATTTTGTTTTGCAATTTAACTTTAACATTTCAAATCTAGGAACCCTAGATTTATAAGTGTAAACATTTAATTGATTGATAATCATTGGACTATGTCACGGTGTCCTATTAGACAATTTAAACATTGGACAATGCGACAGTCTGCTTGCAATTTTCTCTTGTTCTAATTTGTTACATTTGTTATTGTCGCTCCAACATGCTGGCTTGATTCAATTTTACACTCTATTTGATGCCGTCACAAATTATGCACGACAGGTACTTGGGGTTTAGCACCTTGAATTGCATTTTATACTGGAATGATATGATTTTTGAACCTCGATTTCAACTACATACACTTCTTGATTTATACTTGGAATTGGTTGCAAGTAGAGGGTTGTAGAATTATGTTATTTTTGACTAAATTGATTTTTCTGGTATTGACATTTGCCTTTTTAGCGATGACTATTGGGCAAGCATTTTCAACAATGAAATATGTGAAGATAGCAATTTATATCAAAATTGATTATGGTTTTCTTGTTAATTGTATGACACACTACATCAAGCAAAAATTTAGATGTAGAATCTATTATAGATTAATTTTATACTATAAAATCTTGTCCGGCAAAACTATAATAGTAAATATACGAATTTTATTCGTACATTAACTTTTAAAAAATTTGTCTCATGCAACGTAAATTCCCAACTTCGCCTGGAAAGCAAGTAATATTGAAATTGACATAACATTTGATTTGGGCCCATCTTTGTCAATAGTTATAGACAAGTAAAAAGATGAAATTCTAGTAATTTTATTCATATCAATACTAAACATGAGTTACAAATGAAGTAAAGAGAATCCTTCACCAAACATAATCCAAAGCACTAGAAATAATTAACAAGTAGTCGAGCCTATAAATGTTACACATTCGTGGTTGGAGCTTAATTAGTTAAGCTAAAACCAGTGTCATAAACAATTCTAGACTTCCAATCATTAGGAATGGCGCTACCTAATTGCACTCACTTCACTTCAGTGTTGCCCTCGACCACCACCGAAAGTCTGAAGTTGAGAGGCCCCAGTGGTGGGTTTTGAAGGTCGAATAATGTTCCATAGACTCTTCAAATTGGCCTCTATTACTTGTAATCCTCCTAACAACATCAATGACCAAGTTACCGTTTTAAAAAGTAAAATTTTATTTAAAAACCATATTTTGATAAGTAAAAAAGAACGGTTTATTTGACTTAAGAGTATATATTAGCCATACTTAAATAGTGATGATATCATACATTACCTCCTTGTACAATGGAACTACGGCCAAGTACAGAGGGAGTCAAATAGTACTCAACAGTATTGATGGAAAAAAGAAGTAAAATCTTGTTAACAATAGAGTCTAGTACTATTGAATACCAAACGTGCATTATATGGATCCATGCTCCTATGCGTATTTTGGAGAGACATTTTCTGCCCCTTAAGGTAAATCATCAATAGGTTGACTTGAAGTATAATTACTTGACGTATCCACCTCAACTTTCCTTTCAATTGGGCTAGCCTTTTTCCTTTGCCTTAGAGGGTAAGCCCTCTGGCTATGTCCCTCCTCATCTTGTTGAAAAACATTTTGCTGAGGCATTTGATGCCAGCCTGTCCCTACATTAGCATAAGTAATTATTGCACATCAGTATTTTGTTAGGTAATATTTCTCATGTTGGCAGCCATTTCTTCAAGATTTTGCAAGGCATGCAGTAATGCCACCTCCTCAACGGTGTTGGTGGTGGGTCTACGAATATTTTCATTGGTTCGAAGGACTTCTTCTTCATGGTATACTAACGATTTGTGTATCAACACTTCATATAGAACTATCACTTGTCCTTTCTTCAAGAACAGATACCTTTCTTCAAGGGTGGAGTTTGACACACTAGTGTGTTTCCCACAAACGATGTCAATCTTTGACCTCAAATTTTGTACCTCCAACATAGTCAACAGATATCAAGGCTTTCCATGTCCACGTAAGTCTGATTTCTGCGCACTTCGACAAACCATTAATCATATGTAGCCTTCTCCCCTGGTAGTGAAGTTGGCCATGCGCACTCCGACGGCCAAGCAATTGAAGTAGTAAATATGGGTATAGAAGGTGCTTTAGACACGAGTCTCTAATATAAAAAGGGGGTCAGTTTTGGAAAAAATTGTGATAATAACAATAAATATAGCAAATTGTGATTGAGAGTTTAAACTTGCATCACCTTTGGAATGACACATTGTGTGAGCTTTTATAGCAAAATATGATGGATATCTGCCATAGGATTAAAGTGTACATGGCCTTATCCATACGGCTAAAGCTTCTCGTCAAAAGCATCAATCAATCATAGGCATTTAATGCTAATACTATTTTGTTGCCCATCAATAGGCTTAAACTTGACTTCGTTGGCTAGATATAGTGGCAATAGCAGTGACTTGTCACATCAATCACGTACTAGGGATTGTATAGAAGATCTCTTACTAGGCCCCCTTGAAGCCTCGCCCTCATGAGGTTTTGATTCTTCATATGGGCTTAACTCAGTCAAATGGGTTCGATATCCCATATAGGTTTGGCCTCTTCACGAGGTTTGACCAAACTGTCTGTTAGGTAGAGTGCATGAATGCGGGTCCAAGTTCGCTTCCATGTAGGAGGCGAGGCGTAACACCTACGTTAAATTATTTGAAAAAGAAAAGGTTAATATAAAAACATAATATCGGTAAGTTAAATTTATCTTTTAACCTACTCGCTAAAACTTAGAATAATTACGTTACTAGCTAGTGACAGTTTTAAAAAGGAGCAGTGAGGTCACTATGACTTTAAAATTTTAGTTTTGTGTAAGGAAAGACTTATATTTTGTAAATTTGGCTCCCCATGCCATATAAAATATAGCTTCAAAATAATATTCAAACTACATGTCTAGTGCAGTGGTAAAACCATCAACTTTTCGAATCCCATGTGCCACATTATATTTCTTTTGAGAAAACTGTGCATTTATTCCTCACTTTTTAGGCTTTAGCATCTCTAGGAGGCAACAAACAAAAGGTAGGAGTAAACACGATTTGATTTGGATGGTTTTCAACTATTTTAAAATCAAATCGTTTTATTTTTCTAACTAAACTTGCTAATGCTGGCATGGCATAATGCTATGTTTATTACAAATGTCACATTATTTTCATTACCATTTTATTATCGATAGCTATTACCTAATTTAGACCAATAATAATGTTATTCTAATGTATGCAAGCTTATTATTCGTCATGATATATGATCATATAGCTTGATGGGCTCTCCACATATTACAGTTTAAAAAAGTTTGATCTGTTATTATTTCACTTTTCGTCACGAGAATTTCAAGAGGTAGACGGGGCCCTATTTATTTTGTATATGTACAGTGAAGATATTGTGTTGTATTTCAGGTTGGTTTAGTCCACATTACAAATAGACGTTGTCGAAATTTTGTTGCATCTTGGAATGTATGCAAGGTAATTTATAAGCTCTCATCAATTTGAAGTCGACTATATTTCTAAGACCATTCGTAAGCTCATACTTGTTAGGGATGGGCTCGTATATTAGAGGCAATTTGTAAATCCTCACTTATTTGGGATCTACTCATATTCATAAGGCAATTGGTAAGTCATCGTCTAATTGAAGATAACTCGCATTTTTGACCCACACCTAAATGTACGCCTCAGATATGGTAAACTATTGGCATATCAATAAATTACATGGCATGCACGTGACAAAGAGAGGCTAACATTAGTTGACTAGCCCTCAACAATGTTAATTGGATACAGCCGAGTAAACCTAAGTAACCTCTTCTTGGGCTTGAGCCCGATCCCTAACCCATTTGGCCCTCTCTCTCTCTCTCTCTCTCTCTCTGTGCACTCATCTGGACTTGAAGGCATGTTCATCTAAACATTTGCCAAATCCCGTCTTACACATTTCTCTTGCACTCATTCCATGACCTGTTTTGATAGTTGATTTGACCTTCGAATTGAAAAGGTTGTCAAGTTTTTTTTTTAGGACGGCTCCTTTACACCTTAATGGTTCTTTTCCAATGTGCATGTGATGCCTATATGGAAA